>NW_010525395.1:123513-186233 GCF_000687285.1 Phaethon lepturus | reverse complement strand
TGAAATTACTGTAGTTGGAAGATTTGATGCTGGTATTATGCCCTGCTCACATAGCAGAGGATCTTGAAAGTATTAAGCAATCTGTCTGCCCTCAGTCTGACCACCCTCATCTATCACTTTTACACCAATGTATATATTACTTCTAAAACCAGCTTGTTCCTTCTCATTCACTTGAAAACCACTGTAATATCACTCTTCTCACAGAATATTGCTATGGTTTAAGAATTCCTGTCAGCCAAAAGTATATTATGGTTAGATCACGGAATGCTAAGATTTCTTAGTAAGTTTAATACGCAATGGATTTTGCTATCCAAATTGAGAGATAAACAAGAAACAGGGTTTTTTTGGTTTTTGGGGTTTTTTTCATAAGAATTATTTATTATAGCCTCAGATGTAAATTACTGTTGTTGCACTGGATGGTGTACTATTAATTCACCACAGCTGGGAAACTTCCTCAGGATTTCAGGAATAGTAGAGGATACCTTGCATTGCATCTTAAAAACTGCAGTTGATCATGATGTGTTACAACCTGTGTAATTAATCAATATGTTGCTCCGAATAAAAATGCTAAGGTATTATTTAAGCTCTCTTCATGAAAACTTGTTGTAATTAATACACCAGGGATTTGAAACGTGATGGAAAAGGGAGAGTATACAAAAAAGCAGCTATCTGCTAATTCCCCATCACAAGATAGGATGCTAATGTAACGGGCAGCGCAGTGTAGCCTGACACATACAGCATTGAATAAAGAGGATCACTTTGTGAAAAAGGACAGTGAATAAGGACATATCCTCATTTGAGGAGGACTGTAAGTTGCATACACTCATACAAAATTGAATGTTTAACATCCTGTGTAGGATTTTTATCTTCTTCCCTGTCTATAATTGAAACTTTTGATCTTGCTGTAATTTAGTTTCTTGTCATTGGTGAAGACAACTTTTGTCTAAAAAGTGATTGCTCCTCAGAAGGAAGCTTTAATGGACACATTGGGGAGATTGGATAAAGTGAAATGAAGGAAGAGGGAGTGGCTATTATAAAGTGGTGAAACCCCCTCCACCTAACAATCATTATTAAACACCTTCTTCATGTGGAGATGTTTGGAGTTTCCTTATTTGCTGGTGTCACTCGGTGCATATACCCTCTCTACGGGATTGTTTTCTAGATCTTCACTCTTGAACATCATCTTCGGTGCTCATAATGCTGAGTCATCATTTTAGGGTTGAGGCAAAGGTGTGTGTGAGGATATGAGAATTATGTTTTGCCTCTGTTCCATTGTAAGGTTTGTTACAGCATGATAAAGATGAGTAGGAATAAAGTACTTCAGTACACAGCAGTACTGAGTGCTTAAGATGAAGATGCCGAAGCAAAATTGCAGGTGTCTACAGTATTTTAGAATGACTTAGTTCAGTAGGAGCTTGGCAACTAATTTAGCAAGGACTTTCCTGAAGTCTCATTTGAAAAAGAATCAGGCAAAATTGAAAGACAATGGAATAATAGGAAGATTGTGTCCTTAATTCTTTGGTGAAACTAATATTTTATATCTGTCCACAGGCAATAAAATACGTTTCAAAATCTTCCCGTCTTTCCCAGTGAGGGTGGTGAAACACTGGAACATGTTGCCCAGAGAGGTGGTGGATGCCCGATCCCTGGAAACATTCCAGGTCAGGTTGGACGGGGCTCTGAGCAACCTGATCTCGTTGAAGATGTCTCTGCTCATTGCAGGGGGGTTGGAGTAGGTGACCTTTAAAGGATCCTTCTGACCCAAACTATTCTATGATTCTTTCCCCTCCCCATTCCAGCCTAAAATGATAAACTCTCCCAAGTTATCAATAGATTATACTGATGGACTGAAACTCTAGAAAGATCAAGCATGTATCTCTTCTGCTGAACTTGGTGTTCTGTCACACTGTTGAACTGAATGCCCAAAGACTTACTTTTCATTGGAGTATTTTACTCAGAATTTGAAGATCACTTTCCTCAGTAGTGAAAATGCAGCAGGCAGATTGATGCCAGTTACTTTTCTGGCAGACAGTGTCTTTATGCCTGAGTATTCCATATAGGTGAATAGCATAATTCTTGACCCAGCAGGGTCATTTAGGTCAGGCTGGATGGTCTTGTCTATGAACGTCCTGGTTTTGGCTGGGGTAGAGTTAATTTTCTTCCTGATAGCTGATATAGTGCTGTATTTTGGTTTGGGGATGAAAATAACATTGATACATACTGATGTTTTCAGTTGTTGCTGAGCAGCCAAGGACAGCCCAGCTTCTCGTGCTGGCCTGCCAGCGAGCAGGCTGGGGGTGCCCGGGGAGCTGGGAGGGGGCACAGCCAGGACAGCTGGCCAAAGGGATATTCCAAACCACAGGATGTCATGCTCAGTATATAAAACTAGGGAGCTGGACAGGGATTGTGGCTGCTTGGGAACTGGCTGGGCATCAGTCGGCGGGTGGTGAGCAATTGCATCGTGCATCACTTGTTTTGCATATCCTTTTATTAGTAGTAGTTATGTTTTCTGTTCCTTTTCTGCCTTATTAAATGGTCTTTATCTTAACACACAAATTCTACTTCCCCTCCACTCCCACTCCCCTGATTCTTTCCCCATCCCACTGGGGTGGAGGAGAGAGAGCAAATGGCTGTGTGGTGTTTAGCTGCCTGTCAGGTTAAACCACAACAAAGACTAACCACTTACTCAGACTAAGACTCAGTAGATCTGTGTTCACTTACTGGTGCTGTCCTGGGTAACTTAATTTTTTCACCTTTCATTTTCATGTTTGTAAAATTATACTTCATCCTTCTTGTCTGTTTAGAGTCAAGTTGGACATGACTATTATTTTGCATCAAAATTTTTACCAGCAGTCTTCCTTTGACTAGGATTTGGGCTTGGGGTCATTTTGACCTTTACCATCACCTGATTTACCCCCCCGCCCCCCTTATTTTTTAATGTTACAATAGGTATATGATAAACTGTGTTGTTTGGTTGAAAAATATTTTTCTTTCATATATTGCTTCAGAACACATATGTGAGATCTAACTGATGTCAGTACTACAGTGATCAGAGATAGATTAAGAATGTTGACTGTTCTTAAATCTGTCATGGTGGTTAGCAAAATTGCAAAACATTGTCTGGTCCAGAATATTTATTTACAAATGGTTTAGTGACTGTGTTATTCTATGTTTGATGGGAGCAGCCATTTTCTGTACTATTTCTTCATAAGGCAGTGAAAAATCAATGCAGAATGTGTAATTAATTTATGAACTATGTCTGCAGCACAGGACGTTTGTCTTGCATTAGATTTTACCTTAATGCTGCCTGAGCATTTAAGATATAGATCAGTTGCACTGTGATTGCACTGAGTTTTCCAGAGCAGTGGACTCTATTTCATCAGACACAATATTCCTTGCCCTTTTTGAGAGGATACACATATTCAGGAAAAAGATATTGGAAGAATATTTATTAGGACTGCAAAGAACAGAGGCTGTGAATTACAGCAAATGGAGCCGGTTTATCTACAAAAATTTCAGTAAAGCAGCTGTAGTTTAAACCGGTCACCTAAATCCAGTGTGTACTCCTTGTAGCCAGGTGATAGTGCATCGCAGAGTGTTTATCTTGTATATTTGACTTCTTGCAAGGTCAGAGATAGCCCTGGTAGTACTGAGAACTTTTGGCCCAGAGTCCTTTTCCAGTTGCTGGGAAACAGTGTGGTCTCCTGCACACACAAAAAAAAAATACAGTATAATTCCAAAACTTTCAGTAAAGGAAAAAAATTACATTATATGCAGATTTTGCTGTTAATAATGTGGTTTATTTCTCCTTATTCTCTTTGGTACATAGTAGAAATTGCACACAGAATCTTCTACTTTTAAAATTGAGTTCCCCTGCGTATCTCCCACAGCACACGCATCCAACTTACAAGAGTGGCCCTTCCCTTTGTCAATCACAGTGTGGTTTTAACAAAGAAAATATTTGGATTGTTTTGATATTTGTTCAGGAGGGCATTTTATTCACCTTTGGAAAGCATGTAAATTATTAAAGCCACCCCTGAATCTCTGCAATTGAATGGGACTTCTAATCCTTGTTTGAAAATATAAATTATTCATTGTAGGATTTAATTTAGAAGTTGGCTGTGTGGTTCCTATGGCTGTTTACATTGCGCACTGGTGAAATTGAAAGCACAAATGAATTCCACTAGGTTTTGTTAGAGACCTTCTGATTCAGTATATCTGAAGGCTGTCTTTCAATTTCTTTAAATATATAATCCCTTTGGTTTTGTTTCCTGTATCAAAATAAAATATAGATAAAAAGAGAAAGTTGCTAAGTGCCTTCAGCAGTAGCTTTTCACTGAATGCTGCCATCCATTCTCACTGGCCACAGTTGGCTCCTGGATGAGAAACATCCAAGGAAATTTGATGTCTGAAGTGGTAATACTATTATTTCAGTATATTATGCTTCATCATGAACAAGAAATGAAGGGATGTGCTTAGACCCTGATAATTTAGAGATACTGAATGGTCTGTACCATTTTTTGGAAGAGGAATAATAGTGTTTGTGGGCTATGTGAATTTTGTTTGGATTTTATCCAGTGTAAATGCCCCACTTCCCCATTTCTATTCTAATGTCTTAGGAACATTATTGTTATAGCTTAATGCTAAATTTCCTGAAAAAAGTAAGAAGTGTATCTTCTCTTTTATGCTAGCGTTGAATGTTCTTGCATTTAAAAGATCAAACTGTAGAGACCCATACCTAATGCCCACTCTGCAACATGCAAATGTGAACAAGAGATATGCCACAAGTAAAACAATTTCCTAGTGACTGTTGTAGGAAAGGAGAGAGGAGTTAGGGAATTGTCTGATCAAACTCTCTGTTTCTTGTCTTTTAAAAAAAACATACGGGAAAAATGAACAGAAAAGTCAAGGACATAGTGAAAATAAATAGTATGAAAGCATGGAGTCCAAAACCAAGAATATACCTTTATGTTAACCTCATAACAAGTGAATGTAAGAACAGATACATTAAGGAGGATATGCTGTGTGAAATCTGGAGATTGTTTCTCTGTTTCCATTAAAAATTTTAATAAATTTTTATTTGTTATTTTTATTGCTATAGGGCTATTTTAAGTATTCAGGGCTGTATTATGCTGCTTCAAGATTTTTTTTTCTTTTTTTTAATGGTATTTATCCCCCTTATTCCTATGAAAATCTACACCTCAGAAGCAACTGGTCTGGAGAACAGAACAGACTGTATGCCTCGAATATGTAGGATTATGAAGCAGAGAGAGGCTCCATACAGGTTGAATTACACATGAGCGTGTAAGTCCAATGCAGAGTGACTAAGGCATGATAGTTTTATGGGAATCTAGAGAAAAATTGTCAAAGCAGCCATTATTCTGTATTTAACTTTGTTTAGCTGAGATCAGAATACAGCACCCTGCTGGCTGAGTCTGTTTCCTCCAAGTTCACTCCGGTTGTGCTCTGCTTTAAACTCATTCCTGTTGTGTTTCTGACACAAGTTCCAATGCATACCGCTTCTGTAGCATGATGTTATAATATGTTTTTTGTATAAATGCTTAGTTTCAAATCTCTGCTTCCTTTTGATCATTCATACTCAAGTACATTTGTGTTTGTCTAAAAAGTGTAATGTTGCAACTGGCTGTCATGCCACCAAGCAGATTTACATGCTGCGATCCCGTGCGGTGCCCCTGCTACAGGTCAAGGCAACAATACGCAGCCAGTTTTTATATCTCTGTCATTTCACATCATGTCAACAAGTTTGCCTTTCCTCCTTTTTAAAAAGAAGCACTTCAGAAGAAAGTTTATTCAAAATGTCAGCTGAAACAAGCAAAAATCTGTGACTGAGGCATTAGTGCCGGGAACACTGTGAGCTTATTATATGCGTTGGTGAGTCTGAGAACTAACTGAGGTTATGGGCTTTTTGTTTTAATGCTTTAGCAAAACAGGATGTAAGTGAACACTTCTTGAAAACGTTCAGGAACTTAATGCATTTCTTGTCTCCTTTAAGAGACATCATTTTATTAATAAATATGATATTCAGTTTTATTTTTCTGAAAGATACTTCCTCTGTGTGCAGGATTTCCCTCCACGGTCTCAAATTTACCTTTTGCAGTATTGAGGAACTGACAGAAAATGTCATTTTCTTCCCCACAGGGTTTTTGTCAGTTTCAGTGAAATGTGCTTAAGTGGCTCTGCGTGCGGAGAAAAGAAGGAAAAAAGGATTTGTGTCCTCAAAAAATATGTACTGAAAGAATGTGAAGGAAAATTGCGAAACATAACTTCAGCGTTAGAATGGAAAGTGAATGCATTTGGAGTTTTTGTTTGTTTTTCTTGAACCTTCTGGAGGCGAGTTCTTAGTTCTGTCAAATATCATGGATGACTTCTGCATAGGCAGGAAAATAATTCTTTTTCTCTATTTGTTGTCCTGACCTCCTTTACCACAGTACCAATGTTCTATAATCTCCAGGAGTTTGTCTTCATTGACTGTTGAATACTTACTATAGCACTTTACTGTATGTTTCTGCTGTCAAATTTGTAGTCTCTTACATTTGGTTTGGTGTCTGGACTTTTTTTTCCTGCATACCTCTGATTCCAGTGTATGGAATACCCCTTTGCCAATGGTTTTCTGCCATGTCTGAAGAAAACTCTGTGATTCCCTCAGTATATTCTTCTAGCTGCAGCTTAAAGTTGACTATATAATTCCCTGTAGCTTCAAACATCTAGCTAGAGCCTGTCAAATACTCAGGTTGGCTATCCTAAGGTACTGTCGTTTGAATTCTTAGGTTCTTCCTCTCAAAATCATTTATGTAAAACAGAACAAGGAATGCTTTCCTTCCCTATAGTTATAACCAATGTTAGATTTGCTAGGCAAAAGCTAAAGAGACATAGAAAAGCAACTCTCACACTGAATAATTTGCCCATTTTCCGAACAACCATGTCTATGGCCTGGGCATCATATAGCATTTCCAATCGTAGTATAAAACACTCTCTAAGGTTTGCTATTAATACCTATGGAATCAAAAGAAGAGTTGAACAGTGAACATGTGCTGTGAATGCTTAAAGTTCTGAAAACAAGGAAAGTTATGTGGATTTTCTGGCTTCCAGACTATACTTTCTGGAAAAGTTTCTATTCAAAGAATATCATGCATAGTCTCTAAGGACTTGCCTTATGGCTGAGCTTTCAGGAAGCAAACCTCAGACAATAAGAACATAAGATCAACAGTTCCAAGTCAGACAAATCATTATCTAGCCTGTATCCTTTGGCTAATAGCAGATGCCTAGGGAAATATGCAAGATCAGAACAAGTATATAATGATACTACCTTGCGTTACACTCCCAACAACCAGTGATTTGTAGCTCAACTGTTATTGAACCAAAGGTATTTTCTTTCTGTTGAAGGGACTGTGCTTCATCTGTGTGTTCGATTGCTTTTTGAATCACTGTAAGCTTCTAGCCTCAGTAATACCCTTTGGTTGAGGCTGCAAATATAAACAGAGAGTGTTAAGTTAGCCTAAGCACAGGCTCAAGCATATACGGAATCATATGACAAACCGTAAGTTTCTTGAAACTCCTGACTTCTTGCATGGTAACATATCCATCTGTCAGTGAAACTCGTCAGTTATACATGTTTTTTCTGATTTACTCTAAAATGTACATAACAATTATACTCTTCCTTGGATTAATATCTTGGGTCTTGCATGCCTAGCTGGCACAAATATTTTTGAGCAGAACTACACAATCATTTTTGGTAACTCCTTTGGGGGTGGGGAAGTATTTTATCTGAGCTGAAATATTAACGTATTGACTTTGACACAGGTTTTCATCAACAAAGCTTTTGAGACCCTCAATGAACTTTGAAGAGATGGAGATCTTACTGGGAATCAGTTTTTGATGTTTTTTAATATATTTTTTTAATTTTTTATTATTTAAAGGTGGACAAATGAGTATAATCCCACTCTGCTGTGAAAGAAAAGCAAATGCTGAATATCTCCTAGCTACTGCAGGACTGATTGTTTTTCTTTAATCACACAATTGCAATGCTTTTGACTAAGTGGTTATCTTCACTATACACTTCTAACAAGGCCTATTTTGAAATGTTTATTTCATTGTCAGAATCATACTCCTCTCTGTGCTTTGCTGGACAAGTGTAGATGAGAAAGACCTTACAGAATTTTTTCATCTTTCCTTTTGATCTTAAAAGAGATGATACCAATAAGACTGAAAGACTTACAGTACATGAAGAATTTTCATCCTCCTTTGGTTAATATACACATACACACTACTGATTTTCCTGATATACTGTTTTATATATATCAGAGTATTTCAGTATGTTCTGGGGTTCTTTTAGTAGTGATATGTTTACGGGGACAGGAGAGTCTTTTCTTGGAGTCTTTCTATTTGTGGGAAAGGAGCCATCCAATAATAAAGAAGCAGTAGTTCTTTAGTTCTTGCCTTTGTGAAATAGGATAGCTGAAGTATAAAAGGAAAGCAAAATATTAATCAGGTCCTGAAAGCTGGGGTAAAAGGTCGATTTCAGGTTACATTGGGTAGATAGTAATTTATAATCAATTTATTACTGCAGGAAACGACCATATTTTTATTAGGAATAGCCAAAAAAACCTATAACAAATTAACAAGGAGAATGCTTTGCTTAGCAATGCAAATATGACGCTACACTTATGAGTCAAAAAACCAAACATTTAAGCTAGGTTTCTGGAATGCTTCTGAAGGTGATCATTATTTTTATAGTGGGTAGTTATCCTAAACTAGAACAAGCAGAGAAAGTGTTAGTTACTTGTGCTATGTCTGATTCTGAGGCGCTTTTGAAATTATGGTTTCCAAAGGGTGGAGGAAAAATTTCAGAAGCACCTGTGTTCCATTTTGTATAGCAACACAAACATTTGAGAATATAAGCCCAACTGAAAGTACTTCTAGTCCTTGGAGAATTAGTACAATTCTGCCTTGGGCATAAAGTAGAGACCTAGGTCTAGCACATTGTTACACAGCACAGCGCAACAGCGAAATATCAGTCTGGGCCCTGAAAATAATACGGTCATACTAGTGCACTTTTAAGCCTATGTTTATAACGCATTTCAAAGGCACAGTCGTTTAAACAGTAGTTTGGGATTCTTTTGGCCATGCTGTTTCAGGAGAATGGATGGATTCGTGACTTCAGTTGATGTAACTATAATCATTGGCCTCAAACCTCTTGTTAAGGTGTTTAAGACGTTCCCAGATGATAAAACCCTCTCAATATTGAGTGTCTAAAAATCTTTCAACTGGTTTAATGGCATAACTCTTCGTGCAGAGCTCTAGTTTAACGTGAGACTTACAGAAGCCAGAGAAGGTGGCATTGATACGACCATTTCAAAATCAATGGCAACATGTCAGATTGTGCTCAGTAGATACAGTGTATTCAGAGTTCCAGTATTTATGACGCAGTAGCATCATTTTATGATTTCTCTCTATGAAGAGTTTCTATTCCAGTAGTATGTGGGGAAAACTGAACAATGTTATACTATTTGTTTTTTCTCAGATTTCAGATCTCGCTTATCACATTCAGCAAGGATCTGAGGCTAATGTTGCATCGCAGTTGTATTTAACATCATTGCTGGTGATAAAAGACTCTGCAATCAGAACTTTGTTGATGATTGTGTTCATCATATAATAGGTAGAAGAGAGTCTCTGCATTACTAGCTATAGTTACAGATAGTTTATTGTCAGTAAGGAAAGCAGGTTAAGTCTCCAAATCCCACAGAATACAGGTGTTGCATATAAAATGTTCATGAAATGTCATCTTTGCCATACTTGAAATCCAAAGATTGCTAAAAACCATCTCAAACCTTTGATTAAATGTTTAACCATAAAGGTATAATTTTCGGTAAAGTGGAAATGCACTGCAGGCATAGAATTTCAACAGTTTTCTAGAAGAATGGTTCTGAAATCCTGTTGTGGACTACCTGGTCTCATCATTAGAAGGAAAATAAATAGTAAGAGGTAAGGTGGTAAGGATGTGGTAATGGTAAGGACGATTTTGAAGTTTTTTATATAGACTGGATGCTCTGACACAGTTCCATTTTTCAAAACAGTTTTAGAATTTAGTTTTTTTGTCTTGGGGTCAGTTGAGAACAGAACTAAAAAACTGTGTGCATGGAAAATGCTGGCTTTAATACTATAAAAGCTCAAAATTTGATGACCCTAATTGTGGATTTTTGGAAAAAGAATTTAAGGCCAAAAGACTGTTTTTGTCATTTATTCTTCATAGTTATGATAAAATCATAGCTTAGCAGATTTGAATACATTTAAAATAATTTAGTCTCTCTTGTTTCTATGTCTGTGTAAATTAAATGAAGACATTATATTCTTCAATACTTCTCCTTTTGCCTTCAGGTTTGATTTTTTTCCTTTTTTTCTTTTCCCCATATATTAGATAGCACAAAGTAGACACTGAATGCAGTGTGAGCAAAAGTCATCAGGTAGGAATTTGTATGTAATGTTATACTATGATCATGACTTTATCACTTAAAACACTGCATTAACAGATGTGAATGCATAGGATCATCTGCAGATTTTTAAAACTAACTTTGATTCTAGGTTGTGGAGGTGTTTTTGGATAAGGGTAAAACATGCAATAATTCACATTATGTGGAATATTCTTCTATACCAAAGAAATTAGAAGCACTCGGATCTAGTATGTATTCCTTATATACAGGCTGGTAGTTAATATGATACATATGAAAAAAAGTATGATATTATGTGGCTTGCTCTAAAAAGAATGGATTGTTGAATAGTTGAGATTTGTGTATTGCATAAAAAGATTCACAAATATAAAATCAAACATATAAGTAATTGTTAGAAGCCAAGCAAACCTCTGATCTGATGTATGACTTGTACTGTACTTAACCGAAAGGAAAATCTGTATTATTGGTATTATTTCTAAGGATTAGGCAACATAAGAAGATGCAGATATATGACACCCTGGAAAACCTTATCTTAAATCAGTGACAAGATCAGTTGAACCAAAAAGACTGATTTAGATTTTGCCAAAATCATGAAAAGGCAGATTGTCCCACTTTGTACACTGAATAAATCTGACTGAATTCAGTTAAGAATTGTTCCACACCTTGAGTAAGAATGAAAAAAATTTGGACTTAATGAGATGAATATCTATTTCCTAGGGCAAAAAAAAAGTTAATAAAAATAATTTGTATAGAGGTAAGCGGATATCACTAGGAATAAAAATAGAAAAGGCTGGATATTTGGGAAGCATGGTGAGACTAATTACAGTTAGAAGTCTCTTGGTGGAATATACTGTTTCCTAATTAGAATACTTTCTTACATCATTATCTAGAAAATTGTAGTAGTATTGTGTGTATGATACCACTTTGTCATTAGAATGTTAATATTTATGGGAGATGTAATTTGTATATTTGTAAGCACTGACGACTTTTATTGCATATTTTATTCTTATGCGATTTTGCACTCAGGGATGCAATCACATATTTTGTCTTTTTGTGCTATTTATTATAGATTATGTAAAAAGATAAAAAGTATTCTTCAAATCTTTTTATGTCCATAAAATATATATTTTACTGCTCTATTGATACATAGCACCTGATACATTAACAACATTGATGACTTAGAAGCTATATTCTGTCAAATTTTGATATATTAAATTTTTTTAATGAAAAATATAAAATTAATGAAATGAATTTTTCCTCTAAGATCTTAAACATTTTCCTTTTTTGAAAATGAACTTTTTTCAGGATAAGATTACTTTATTTTATATAAAAATTAAATTTAAGCTTTCTGAAACCCTCAAAACTTGTTTTTATATGGAATAGTGATGCATTAGTATTTTTAGTTTGTTTTGTTTTCCTAATCACAGTGGGGAAAACACTTGAACTATCAGTCTTCCTTTTTTTCTATTGAACGGGAAATCAGTTTCTTAACTATCAAAAGGTCTAGTTGAAGTCCTGCACAATTTTTAACCCTTTCTACCTCTTTGATGTTCCAAATTTCTAAAGCTAGTGGACTAACCAGCTAGGGGAAAACTAGTTTTAATAAAGATACTATTAATTACCTAAACTTTCTCTACTGAATTATAAAAGTTGAATTAGCACTTGTCAATACAGTATCTGGTCTTGAAATTAATTTGTAACTTCAGCGCAACAGTGTATTCAAGAGCGGCTGTTTGTCAATAAGCTTCTATAATGAAGGTCTCTTAATGAGTTTGTTTTACAACCTCTTTTATCTGTCGTTATTTTAAAAATTCATATTTGCAAAGACCACTACTCTTGCTACGAGTATGCTGTATATTTTCCTGTATATTAGAAAGCTCATTGTTCTTGCGAAGTATTACTGCGTAAAATAATTATTTATTTTCTATCCTTGCCACTGGCACTATAGATGTGCCACACAGTAGTTTTTCATTGTGGAACAGTGCAGTGAAGCATAAAAAACTACTTTTGCCTCCCGTACCATGACAGCTGTTTGTCCCCTGATGCTGTGTGGAGAGCATTAAACAACACAATACCGTCAGTAGGATGAAGCCTACAGCAGAGGACCACAGTTTAATAAATTTATTCTCATGAAATTCTAAAGCATCAGTCTGAGGCAATACAAGGAAATGAAAGGACAATCTCAAAGATTTTTGTCTTTGTATATTGATTTTTTACTTAAAATGGATTTGCGATATTTCTGCCATCATCAAGTTTGTTTATTTAAGGTATTTCTCAAGGTATTTGTTTAACCGTTGAACATAACGTCTTGGGAATTAAACGTGTCTTTGTAGGAGGATGTGGACCTGAGCCAGACTGTTTAAAATTTAGGCTACATAAACAAGAGGAAATTAAACATTGAAATGTTCCAGGCACCAGAGCTTGATTGTCATGCTGATAAATTGCTAGAACAGTTTTGCCTCGGTTTTGACCCACAGGCTTGCAGATGGTTCTCAGGTGCCATTTGGGGGCTGTATGTGGCCAGGGGCCACTTCCAAAAAGCAGTTTGGACATAGTCAACTCCTCTTAGAGCATAAAAGAATTTACAGAAAAAGCCATTTAATGCCAAGATAGCTTAAGTGCCTGAGGATGCTCCTGAGCCCATTAAATATATTAGTGTAAAAGTAGCTTTGCAATCTATGGCATGTGTACATATGTACAAGGGAAAAGAAGTAAAAGCGATGTATATAAAGCTGTTTGTTTTCACAATGTATTGCAAGGAATTTTCTTAATTTATTTTGTATTAGGTGTGTGATGTTTATTGCTGGAGACCTTCAGATTAATCTTGTTTTTATCAAAAAATGCATTTCTTTGTCAGTCTTGTCTTGTGGAAATCAACTCTATTAAGCATCCATCCTTTAAGGACAAGTTGTAATGACTACATTTTGTGCTGGATTTCAACCTGAATCCATTGTAGCACAAATGGGAGGAAATAATATCATAAAATGGTAGATGTGCTACTCAGGGGGTAGGCAGAAGATGGGAACTTTACAGCAAACTCATTCTCTTGCTAAATGTACAAAAAGCTTACTTCTAATCTTGTGTGACTGGGTGTGGATGAAGAATGCCAAGCGTCAGGAAAATCAGAGGTGGAGAATGACCATTTTGTACGGCATGACTTTTTCAGGATCAACAGAGTTTATGGTATATTTTAGAGGAAACTAATATTTCTCTTATTTTCTGCTGAAAATATAAATCCTTCTATATTAAAGTGAGCTGGAAAAATTCCAAAGGGAAGCTGGTGTAGGTACTGTATTGTTGCCTGTCTGTTACAGCATTCTGTTTAAACCAGGTTTTTGATGCTTTATCCTTTGCCTCTGTGTATGCCTACTGCAGCAAACTTAACTCCATCTCTCACAAACCTCTCCTTGTCCCATAAACATTACTTTTCCAGCTCTGAAAGGAGTGTCTTTAAATGCTGTTATTGAACCCACACTTCCTTCTTTTGTTCCTTAAGTACTGTCACGGCAAATGGCAGCGAGTGCTATGGCTAACTTCAAAATACACATAGTCTAATTAGCTATGCATTTTATGACTGGCTAACTACGAGGTCAGGAGAATAGATAACTGTAGATCACACTATTTCCTTCTGGGCAACATAAAATTAAGCCTCTTCTACCCCATTACAAAATACGTTGTAAGCAGCTTGTGGTTTCTGTAAGTCTTGCCTTCCCTCTGCCTCCTTTCAAAAACAATTGAAATGAACCAAATATTAAAGTTTATGAGATGGTGGGTAGGGAGTGGATGGGCATACAGAAACAGTCTCATGAGCAGTCTGAGGTAGACTGAGCCTGAAAGCTAAGGATGGTGCTTATTTTCTGTAAGAAATTTGTAAATACCTAGTTGTCATTTTTACGTTCCCAGGACAGTACGCTGAGTCAATATTGTTGAAGTGGGTCTTTTCACTGGCCTGGAGTTATGAATGTTTTCAAACTTATGAGTCCTTTCCTCACCTCTCTTCTTTCTCCTCACCTTTTTCATCCTTATAAAACCAACTTTAACTTCCAGGTGGGTTAACTTATCAGATTTGAAACAGCTATCTATATCTTAATCTAAAATATATACTTTCCTAAAAAAAAAAAAAAAAAAAAAAAACAAAATAAACAAACCCAAATAAACTTTAAATAACATTTCAAATTTGTGAATGGAGCATGATGGGCTGTATTTCGTTGTTCATCCAGTTTACGATAGACTCAGCAGGGACATGAGTTTGAGAGAGTTATTAAGGTTCCCTGACTCTGGTTTCCCCTGGCCGCAGGTGAATTTTAAACCATGTTTGTTCACTTTGCTGTATCTGCCAGATGTGACTAGGATTGATATGACACTTTTTGGTCTTTTTCCACTTCCAGAAGTGGACAGTTTCCAGCAGCTCCATCTTTCTGCCAGTCTGGGCCTTCTATTGGCAAAGCAGTAACATTAGAATAGAGCTGGTATGTGTAGAATGGATCAATATCTGCAACAAATGGGTTTTTTTTACTACCTACCTGTTGGCTGTTTGATTTCATAGTGTAGTGATGTCTTTGATTATAACAGAGTTTCTTTATGGTCTATACAGTTTTATCTCAAAAGAACTGGATGTCCTATTCTATGCTTTGATATATATTTTAAGCCATTTATTGTAAACAACTGAGAAAGACTCCTGCTGTATTCAGATTGTAACAAGACAATGTTTCAGGCATTTCTTAGGGTATACTTATGAATCTAAGTCATGCAAGAAAACATCTATAGATAATTAGTAAGCAATAATCAGACTAAATTAAATAAAGTTTTCCCAATTTTCTATTTTTTTAAATGGTCTCACATGCTTTAAATTAAGATTTCATCCTTAACTTTTTCAAACTACTTTAAAACGGGCAGGTTTCCTGCTCTCTACTTCCAAAGGATAATATTCTAAACTGTGATTCAGGTATTGAACAAGTTTGACCACAATTGAAATGGAAGATTAGCAGCCGTAAGCCAAATCCACACTGTCTTTCTTCGAGCTGCAAAGTCTGGCAGTCAGACTTTTAGCCCTGGATCTCCTCTTGGCTCTTCCACTGGGATGTACCTGCCGTTGCCTGGCAAGGCCTAATCCAAGTAACAGGAGGAAAACAAACTGAGCCCATCCTCATGTTCTTCCTGGAGGAAACACCATGTTCAGTGAAATTAACAGACAGAAACACAGAAGATAGTAATTCATGAAGTGTTTGTTTTCAGTGATCAAAGGTTTGTTACTCCATGCACAAAACATAGACTTTCCAAATTTGTCTGATCTAACACACTATATTTTCTTTTTTAAAGTTCTTAGGTGTGTCATTTACTATGTATATAAAAAATATGAAACCTTCAATATAGAAGTTATTTTAGGTGCATTTTAATAACTAAAATTAAATAGTTCACTCTTCATTTTGGAAGCAAATGCCTTAAAGATTCCTGAAATAAAACCTTGAAAATATTATCATGTCCTTTCATAACATCAAATAGTCTTTCTCAAAAAGTTTGGCCGTGATTGCATTTTATAATCTGTTTTTATTTTATTGCTGCTTTTTTAATGCATTAGGATTCACAATAACATCCATGACTTCAATTAAATGTTTCCAAGGTGTATTATAATAATAAATTCTTGCTCATTGCTCATTTTCTGCTGTATTTTCAAGGTAGAGCATTTTTGTAGAGAATTTTTAAACTTGATTTCAGGTTTTACGCAGCTGCATGTAGAATCTGTTTCCAGATGCATTCTCTTTGGTTTTTACCCACCTAAGCTCCTGATTTTCTTTAATCAGAGGCACTGCTGCCTTTCTGTTTCTTGAGCATTAATATAAATTATGGAAAACACCATGCAAGTGGAAGACCCTCAGAAACGTCATCGTAGTGCCCAGATCTCTGGTAAAAATTTGTCACAGTATAGCTGGAGTTCAGTTACAGCTGCCTGGCTGCCATTTTATGTTTCCTGATATTTTAGTCTAGATCTATACCCTGTAGCTGCCTAAGTCTGCAATTGCTGTGTTACCCCAGGGCACTGTGGTACTGCACTCATGACTCCAACAGGTTTTGAAACACTTCCTAAAGTTTTGAAAACCGGTATAGGTCCACTTTGGCTAGGTAGTGTGCAAATTTCAGCAATATTCATGTTCAAGATTGTTGTGTTCCCGGTGCTGAAATTAGGTTCTACAAAAAGCCTTGGCATTCAATTATATATTAAAGGAAAGCTCAGCCTTAACATGTTGCAAGTAAAAGTTTAAAAATATGAAGTAACATTAGACTAGAGGCAGTGAGGACTTTTTTGGGAGTTCAATAGCAGGGTAAGCTGTAACACAAATGGAGCTTTCAAAAGCCAGATGGGAGAAGATCTGAGTTTTAATTGGCTTTTTTCTGTTTATTTGTTTGATTTTGTAGAACCGGAGTCATGATTTTTATCCCTTGGGACTGACAATTTCAAGCCAGCTCCACATCACCAAGTATTTCACCTTTTTACAGAAAAGTACCTGTGAAGCCCAACCAGAGTTTCTCTTCAGCGCTTTTATACTGCTTGAACTGAACCTTGGGCAAAGGCCTGAGCAGAGTTATTTTAAATTTTGATCACTGGTTGGTATATTATCTTTTCTATACAATAAAAAATTTATTCCAGCACTTAGAGAGGATGTCTAATTAAAGCCTTTCTGTGGTAAGCATTGTGAGCAATTCCAACATTGCTTTTGATACAAGCAAAGCGGGGGTGAGTATTAATGGATTTGTTGAAGGCTGGTGAATGAAAGGCAGAGCTTAGAGACAAGGTTAGAATTTACTGCTCTGTATGGCTTGCTTCTGCTGACTGAAAAATGGGGAAAAAATACTGAGGTGGAGTTAGGGACTCCTTATCCATTAAAATAAATTTAAGAAGGAAATGAAAGCATAAGGTTCTCAGAAGAGAACCTGCCATGCAAGCCTGGTTGCGCTCTTTTTTAGCAAAAGACAATGAAGTTAGTAGACATTGCATATTTTGATCACGAAATTCAAATTTTAGTATTGAGAACTGAATTTTTCATTCTGGCTTCTGAGTACTCTGGGATTTCTTGTGTGTTTGCATGTTTGTGTATTTACATATGCATAGATGTTTAAACAAAAACATGCACGTACGGAAGTGCATTAAAGATATCAGGCCACTCTTGTTCTCTAGGCAGCAAAGTGATTGCAAAAACCATTTCCCAGGAATTGGTGACTCCAGCATCCTTCCACTACTCTTTAATCCAGCAAATCGGTTATCACTGATAGGGTGATATTTTGCCGCTTACCAGTCTCTACTTTGCAAAGTGAAGCTTAGATGCTGTTGCCTTAGAACCGCTTTACGTTAGCGGAACAGCACAAAGTAGCCAGAAACAGGAGAGAAATCCTATTCACTAGTCCAAATTATCACCTGCGAACTAAATTACGAAGGATGAAGGACTAGCCAATAGTTCAGTGGGTACAAATTTCACTGTAGGGTAAAGTTAATCTAAAGGAGGTAACAACTTGCTGAATACACCTGATTAAACTCTTATTTTTAGATATAATAATTTGTATTGTTACTGGCTATTACTGCATAGCGATCCCTTTGTTAATCATGACAAAAATGCTTAGCTTCTAGCTCTTTAAATTCTTCATGAGCCCCTGTCCAGGTAACAGACTAGATATTAAAGTTCAGTGGTCTTGACGAGGTAGTAAGAATCAGATTGAATAATAGAGTGGATGATCTCCTCTGCTGGGAAAGTTGCTGAACTTATTGTAGTGCTGGTTAGTCTGTAACATCTCCAACACCAAATGTACTGAAATCTGAATCTATTTCAATATTTATGGGGAACCTCAGAAGAATTAAAAGTCATATAACTTGTGAACTCTTCTATTTATATTTTCCCATAGCAGTAACAGTTACCTGCGGTAAAAATGAAACTCAGGCCACAAAGCTGAACGTCAAGTGTGCTTTTCCAGTGACGAATCCAGGTTCTGCCCACTTTCTGAAGCCTCAGGATAACTGAGTTAGATCTGGAGGCTCACTTCCTCACCCTAGTGTGATGAGATAAAGTTAAACTACTTTTCTGTCTTCGAGTAATTTTTTTTCTTTACATTTTCAAGAAGATAGCTAATTTTAAATTAATACTGCTACTACACTTAGTTAAATTCTGAATGTATATTTTCATTGGACACAATAACCTTTAAGAATTCATGAGGGAAACTTGGTTATGTGTCTTTTAATATGTGAACTAAGTGTGCCAAAAAACCTGATTTATTTCATTATATAATGAAGGGCAGAAAAGTGTCTATGTTGTCTCATCCTTGGCACAGCTAATTCAGAAGGCTTTTTTGCCCCAATATAATATTATCAATTCACTGTCATGAATTTCATGTTACAACTCATAATTCTGTGAATTTCGGGTTTGCCTCATAAATCAGTAATAAAATATGACCTATTTTTCCCACCTGTTTTTGACTAATTCTGTTGCAATTTGACGAACTAATAACAATGTAATTTCTGTCAGTTGTGAGGATTCTTGTATGTATTAAAAACATACCTCTCTATCATTATGCAGACCCACAGAAAAAAGCTACAGTCACAGGTCAGTACAGCATAGACATTACCCTGATATATGCAGTCCTCTTGAGTCTTTCTCTTCTTGAAATAAAATCCCAGAAAATAGTAATCCTTGTATTAATTTTTCTAGTGCTATAAAATGAGCATTGATATCTCTCTTCTGGTCCTTAATTGGTGGTGGCTGCTCTCCTTTCTTTTCTTTCCAAAGCTTTAAAACAGCATCCAATTCAATGGGAGGCACTAGTTTCACTACTGTGTCTGTGAAGCCCAAATGAAAGAGGGGGGAAAAAAAAAAAAAGTAGTACAGGAATGTGACTGATTTAGAAATAATCCTTAGCTGCTCTCAAATTAATACGGAGCCGGTTTTATATCTGCAGCTGTGTGTCTGTGCTGGAAGTAATGGGAAATAATAACGACTGCTACTTCTTGTAATTGCTGAAGTGATCATTACTGTGTCTCTTAGCTGCTTGCTGGAAATCCAGGACCAAATCTAAGTAAATACTAAGAACTTTAGATGTAAATCCAGACATGTGCATCATTCAAAGAGGGACAATTTTGGAAAGAAAATAGGCTAATTTAGGGCTGATTTACATGATTATTCCTTACTTGCTATTGTAGCCCCAGGCCAGGGACGGAGTGGAAATTGCAGAGCAAATGGAGAGCCCTACACTCTAGTGCTGACAGGAAGTCAAAGGCCAACCTTCAGAACAAGCTCACACTTCTTATTCCAACCGGCGTAGCTGCACAGGTTGATTTTAATCCGTCTTTGTACCCTGTATTTCTTTCAGCTTTAGGTCTCCATTTTGGCATTTTGTGTTTTCAGTAATGTTTGTGGTACCAGAGCACTGTTTTCATAAGCTTTGCTTAGGCCAAGAGCTTCCTTTCTGGAAGAAAGTTCCTTTTCTGGTTAAACTCTGTCTTGTCTGGGGGAATGTGCACATATCAGTAATGAATCTGTCTGCTTTTTTTTTTTTAATACTAGACTGTAACCACCATCTGAGCTCCAATTAGCCTTTCGTGTTAGTCTTCCCAAAATGCAAGACTGTTACCTCTCCAAGTACAGGACTGTTGCTTTCCTTGTATTTGCTTATTTGTGCGAAGTAACGTCCACTTTTTTTTACCAGTTTCCTTTCATTTCTGTACCTTCACCTTTGCAGAGTGTGTGATGCTGCTTACATTTTTGTAATAGTTTTATGACTGATTTCCAATTCTTAATTCATGGAAAATTTAAAACCACTGAGTGCACCCAAAAGTTCTATTGGAGATGCAGGTACGTTTTTATTGTCATCTTTCTGTTGACATCCACTGCTTACAGATACAGTGTTGAGCTGGTTTTTTTCTTTTATAGTTTTAAACTTTGTCAAAGTTTACTTGCTCTAGTATCCTCCTCAGCTTATTTTATTTTAGGCTCTGGGAATCAGTTAGGCTGTTTGGTGAGCTCTTCATTGGTGAACTACCAACTACTGCTGTCCCTAGGAAAAATTCTTCTCTGACATCCCTTCTTCATTTTCCCTGAGTTTGGAATGATAAACTACTTAAAGGAACAGTGCTCAAGAATGTACATCACATATACGCTGTAACCATTGCATGCCTTTAACGATTACTCATGCAGCCAAGAAGGGTACTTCTCTATGGGCTGAGTTACCCAGTTCATTGAAAAGGGTGTATTTGCAGCAGTGCCACAGTTTAAATTGGTTTCAGAAATGAAGGCAAAAATATAAAATAGAATTTAAAAGTTAAAATAGAAAATAATAATTTTCCCTTGCCTGTTTCCACCTTAGTATGCACCTGATGTTCTGAAAATTTCTATAAATAAAGCTGCTGTTTTTCATCCTTCTGAAAAAGGATCAACTGATCATCTAAAAACTTTTTTCTTCATACTGGATTCATAAATCCTGAAGTTAGAGACAAGACATTTATGGATTTAAAATGGAGCAGATGAAATAGATCTTTCTGGAATGAAGTGAAACATGGTCTCTTCCCGTATGACCTCGCTTTCCACTTATTTGAATGTAGGGGAGCATTTTTCTTTAGAGAATTTCTCTAGTAATTTTAAAATGCCAGTTTTTCCAAAAATCTTTAGGTAGGATCAGATTCTGATCTTTGTTTTGATTAATTCAGCAATAATTCCGTTTAAATTAGTAATACATGTTTAGGAAGCCATTTGCTTTTGAAGAAAGTATACAATATGTATATTACTGAGGACAAAATCTACTTTACAATTTATTGTAGTTGGTCTTTGATTTAAGCAACTGGTAAGAGACTAGCTATGTTTCCTTTCATTAATTGCTGCTTTGCTTTGTTTTCCTTCTTTACCTTTTTAGCAGGACTAAGTTGTAGTTATACATTTGTTCTTGATAAATGTTCCCTCTGGGAACCATGCAACTATGCTAAGAATCTCAGTTTTAAGTAGCATTATATCTCACAGACAGTACCTTGATTAAGATAACTTTAATTAAGATAAATGGTGGCTGTTTAGTCATCTGTTTGGCATAGTAAGACCTGTATCTTCAGACTAGTGCTAGAAGTAATGAAAATTTTTCATTTTCTTAGTGAAAGCACAAATTAGATTTTTGCAGGATTGTTGCCCACCTGTCCTGATGAGTGTACACCTGTTAGAAAGTAATAGTAAGCAATTTCATTATACAGATTTTTCTCTATAATGAAGTTGTATTATCTTCCCAGTTATCCTGTAAGGATGCAAGTCAGCAGTATCTGTTCTGGGAATATTATTTAATCAAGGTTAGGCTTAATTGCTACTGATGCATATAGTCTTCATTTCTTAATTCATAGAAGAGTCGGGGGGGGTAGCAGTTTTTTATTTCTTTGCAAAGACGATCTGTTCAGAAATAAAGATAAATGGTTCAGTGGAGAAAACCAGAGAGTGTATACATTATCTAGGTTTGACATTTCATCTTTGTTAGCAGTATTGAGCACATCAGCTTGAATAACAATCCATAAAGATGCAGTTTTGTTTGTACATCCATAGGTAAGTTTGAATCTTGTGCAATGAGAAACATTGGAAAAAAGCCAGTTCCTTAATGTAAGGTTTATACTGAATAGCCTGTTATCCTTCTAGGCATAATTTAAGAGCACTGTGTTATTGGTTTTTAAACCAAAGCATTCTCAAGGTTCCACTTAAAGAAATAAAGATCTATATGACCCAAGTCTGCCATAACAGAGTTATGCATGCATTAAATTTTTATCCAAAATGTAAGCTCTTTGAGTGTCCATGGTCATGGAGAAAGTCCTGCCTCTTTTCTGGTATCTGGGTGGTTCACCTGGGTTCCATCTTTCCATCTCTTCCATGCCCTGGACTTTTTCAAGGAAGTCTACATGAAAAATTTGACTCCAAATGAGTCGTGGAAAATAAAATGTTACTCCCTAGTAGACAAAATAATATGAAGATGCCAGTTACCTAACTTTTTTACACTTTAATGGGAATGGCATTTGGGTTACATGTGTATTTCGGCTTGTACTATGGATTTGTTCTTATCCATATAGATATGAGAATTTATATTGGAGTACAGCCAGATCACTGAATACCTTTTCTTGTACTACTGATTTACAATGCCACCCTTACAAAGGAGGTTCATTTCTGCTCTTGTGGGCAATTACCTTACATTCCAAATGTATGATTAGACAAACCACTATTTGTATAATAAAATTACAAGATCAGACAAACCATTGTTTGTATAATAAAAATTGTATACAGGCTCTTCAGGATCTCACACTCTTCAAAGGTTACTTTTTAATAATTCAGTTAGTGATAAATAACCTGTAAAACACAGATACAAACTAATCTTGAGCCTAATTTAGTATAGTAAATTTCTTCAGAAGTAGATTATGACACCTCCTAACTTGTCTATATCCTTAGTCAGAAAACCAAAGCAGACTGTTGAATGTGGAAAATAAAACTGTACTCCAGAAAGGCATGTTTTCTATTACTATTAAGTATACAATTGGCTTTTGCACTGTGCTAGCATAATTTGAATCCTTCAGTGAAACACACATGCGTTTTTTGCAAATCTAAAGGCTTTTTAGCATAGTCATTGTATTAAATTTTAATCTTAAACGTTTTCCTGATATGAGTAGAGATACAAACAAGGTATTAAGACTAAAGAAACAATACAGTTGTACTCTTCCCATGTGTATTGAAAGAACAACAAGCTTTTTGGTTTTACATTTTATCTCATATATAATGTTGGCTAGGTAGGATTTTTTCAAAGGATATTTGTGTACCATAGACTTGAAGTAATTGAACAATTGTCAGTGATGATACCTAACTCTTGTAGAATACTCTCAATATAGTATAGGTGGCTTAGAGAAAAAAGTCAAACTATTTTGTTATAATAACGAAATATTTTCAGTCTACTTGATTGTGAAAGCATATTATACACACTTGGTTTTAAAAAAAAAGCTGAACAGAGGCCAGAATTTTATGAAAATACGTATTTTATGAAGTTCTACAACTGTTTTTTATGACTGAACTTTAACTATATACTATTTACTACTAATTACTCTTTTGCTAAAAGCACTTTTTGTATCCAAAGAACACAATAGGGGAAAGAAACCATGCAACTTGAAAAACAAGAAGCATTGTTATTTTGAAGTATTAGTAGAGAAGTAGAAACCATTTGTGAAAATTATACTTAAAAGAAGAAAAAAATCCAACCATTTAAATTTGACTTCTTTTTTCTTAGGAAGTACAAGCAATATTTTCCGAGGCTGCTTTATTCATTTGGAATATTTGTAACACTCCTTGTTTCAGTTGCAAAATGTGACTGTACTGCAGGAGGCTCAAAAAACCAAATAGCTTTGAAGTATCTGTAAATATTTATTTGCCTTAGTTCATTATATATGACAAAGAGCATAGCTTTAGAATTTTGTAGGTGTTGGCATATTTTTCTCTTAAGTGAAAGACAGGAACACTAGCTACAGTTTTATGCAGTGTAAAACGGGTACGGGTAATAGTACAGCATCCAGTTAGTTTTTATGTGATTTCTAGGCTTCCTGTTTATATCTGCTTTATAAGCAGTACAATGTAATAAAGGCAGAACATTTTGTGAAAGTGTTGGGCCATGTCAGATGGAATCAAACAGATCTCAGAGACAAGGTATCTGTACTTAAAAAAAAAAAAAAAAAGAAAAGAAAAAGGAAAAAAAAAAAAAAGGCACAAAACCCCAACCTCTTTCTGCTTCTTGACCTGCAGTAAATATCTGCAGTCTTCATCTTTCTTGCAGGGGCTTTCTAATCCTTAGTGCAGAGTAGCATTTGGTATTTGATTGTAGCCTTAAGTACAAGTGTCACTATTTCAGTGAGGTAAAGCTTAATCTCTTCATCTTAAAGAATCTATTTCTAGAAGAGAAGTGGTTTAAGAAGCAGGTTCAAAACAGCTGCATTTTCTAGTTCTATCAGAAAACACAGCCAAATAAAATGGCTTCCCACGCCATTTCTCTGACCCCTGGTATCTGGGCTGTGTTATACAATTTTAGTGGATGTTCTCTCTTTTTTTTCTCCCTGGAAATGGTGTCCTGAGGTACCTGAAAGATTTACACTTACCTGGGATTTTGGAATATCTGGTGGCCTTAATAGACTATGGCACCAGCCAGGATAGGCCTTATCCGGAAATGCTATATATTATGGCCCTGTCTAGTAAGGCCATGTTTAATGAGGTGAATCGTTTTAAAAAGCACCAGGTGAACTACCTGTGCATGTTGTTAGATTACACATGCAAAGCTTGAGCCCACTAAATCTGCTATATCCCAACAGACCTAGACACACTGCATACGCAGAGCGCCAGCCAGCACGGGCGAAGCAGGCTGCGCTTCCTTGCGGTACCGCACACTCTCTACAGACCCCGCGGTCCTACTTCCCAGACAACACTTGGTAGGAGCCAGTCTTCATAGCTCCAGAAACACCTGCATGGGGCTGGAATATATGATGCTTCAGTTGTGGGTGACCCATAACTTTATGGGAAAGATGGTGAGAAAGCAGGCAGGATACCCTTTAACACCTCAGCTGACACTAGGTTCATGTGTGGGCATCTGAACTGAGCCCCAGTGTAAGGATACCTGATACAGGCACAGGCTGATTTCAGAAATTCTGCTGGAACTTCCTGTGTTTTAGTCATAGAAGGGTATACAGAGCATCATACCTATATCTGGATATATAATGGATGTTTTCTGCATACACTCACACTGACTTCCTGTAGCGTGTGTTGTGGTTTCGTTGTTTTAACATAGTTTGCTAACTATCTTGCATTATTTGAAACATATGAGTAAAAGCATATATTAATTGAAAATGGTTTTGCACTTACATCTTCCAACTTGGGAAAGTAATAATGAAAAATCACTTTATAAGCTTCGAGTATTCTCATGAGATAATGAAAAATTACTGTTCTTACTAAGCAGAACAAAAGGTAATACACATAGTACTGGAAAAACAAACTCATTTATTGGCTTTTACAAAAACAAAAGAAATATAATGTAATATTATAAAAAGTTTTAAGGTTTGAAGCAAATCCTGCACACTTCTTGTTTTCCAGGACCAGAGCTTGTTTTTAGTTACATTCATTTGTTTATTATTTTACTCTCACATTTTATTAGTGCTTCCCTCTCATTCTTGGTAGTGGGAGTACATGCTGTGCTGAGGGTTGGCTGCAACATCTTACTTCAGTTAAAAAAAAAAGAAAAAAAAAAATCTTTTCCTTCACAAGGTACAGGCCATATTTTTGCATATAGAAGCAGTGTTACAAGAAGCACTGTATTAAAGATCATGACACATCCTTTTACAAGAAGGCTGAGCAAGGTGGTTCTAGTTCTCCTTATTTAACTGTTTAGTAAGGTAGTAAATTAAAAAGCAGAGACAGCAAAGAGATGCAAGCAAGAAGAATCAGGATGATTCTCAGGAAAGAAAGTACTTTTGATAAAAGGGTCAGATTTAAAAAATATTTATCACTATTTTGAGACTGTGATTAAAACAGACAAACTGAAAATCAATTTTTTTTCTCAGATTCCACTAATTTAGAGGATTTGAAGGCTTTTGAAAGAAAAGGGAGAGACACCAGCAAAAAAATTGAAAAATGTCATTAAAGGCAAAGTATTTGAGGAAAAATTTCCAAAACTTCTATACATCCTGGGGTTTTTTTAATTGACAACTTCTTTTTTATCCTTCACTCCTCAGACATACATTTGATTTTCTAATCTGCTACTGCTTCATTATGTTTAGCAATCTAGTCTTTCTGAGCTGTGAGTGATGATTCCTTAATGCATCTGTTCACCTCAGTATTTGAAACCTGCTTGCATATAAGCTTTTTCCCACATCTCCAGGGTATGCCAGTTTTACAGATCATAATTTCAGTGACATGCAATACCTGAAATATATAACATTCAGAGTTTGCTGAAGATTTAAAAACAAGTACCCTGCAATTTGGGTAACAGAAGCACAGAGGTCTAGACAAAGCCGTGCCCCCAGGAAGCCACCATTGGGATTTGGATCAATTGCTTTTCAAGATTAAAGTCCTTTGCCAGGAACAGTCTCCTCCTGTTTCCCCTTTGAAAAAAGGAGCTCACTAGAAATCAGTTCCTTGCACTCTTTTCTGGTTCACTGTCGAGAAAAAATTGCCAGTATTCTACACACTTGGTATTTTAATCTCCATTGTCCATTTTTCCTTTTATGTTGGATTGCCCTGCCCTCTTCTTTCCCCTCCCTGGATAGAATTATCTTTAGGTGGGACATTCCTTTTATCCCACTCGTATTGGTCTAAAGCAGATAATGATTGACAGTATTTATCTTTGATTCCATAGTGGTTGATACACGTGTGGGACCATGTCATCCTGTATTTAGCTTACTATATATAATTTTATAAAATACTTCAGAGGATTAGAGTATCTCACAGATTTTAAAACAATTTAGTCATAATGCAATTCATATATCTCCTTTATTGCTTTTTTTTTTTTTTTTTTTCAGTCTACCCTTTTTGGGTAAGGTGCATGTGTGAATATTAGCATTTTATTCTGCTCTTATGGCACTTCCTTGCCGTCCCCCCATCCCCCCCATGCTCTTGTTGATCAGGATGGCATGTACTATTAATGTTACTATAATAAATTTTTACAAGGTCTGCACACTTTATGTGGTTATGAGACTTGCAATGCTGTAGCATCTGTTGGTAGAGGATTAGTTACACAATAAAAAAAAAGCTAAACCTTTTACATTACATAGCAAACTGGCATGGACTCTAAAATTCTGTGTGGTAAGGCGTAGAGAAAAGCATTAGAAAAATCTTATTGCTGTTGTTTTCCCCTTTCATAAAGAAAATGGCATTCGAGAGCAAACTCCATGAGAAATCACCTGTATCTTCATCAGTGTCTCTGCACAGTCAGATGCTGGAAGGTATGTCTGGCTAACACTTTTGTCAGCTCTCATGAGCCCTGAGTGGTGATCATTAAACCAAAGGTTACTTTCATAGATTTTCACCGTGTAGCAATGTTAATGAGGTTCAGTTACAGGTATAAACAGTCATTTAATTTAAAAATGCTGAGACCGTGACAGAACAAGAGCTCTCTGACTGGTGATGTGAATGGATGAAGTTCCATCACAACAGTGACAAAATCGCATCTAAAATAATAGTTTTGTACTATTTCTAGCCTTGTTTTAAACGTATTTTTGGAGTAATTTTCACTGTTCCAAATTTATCTGATTGTCTCAATAAATCTGATAGAACAGCTGACATCAGTGGGTGCTTTGCCTCTCACAACCAATCAGCTAAAATCAACTCTAAAAAAGCATCTGTCACTGTCACAGCACAGATTTAGTGGAGGACTTGTGGGTCACAGAGTTGTTTAAATGACTGAGGAAAGGATGGGAAGAAATAAGTAAAGAAATAAAACTAGGCTTTGTGGAGTGGGTGGAATAGATGTGTTATTTAAACCTGATAACGCCATTACTTCAGTTTTATGTGTAATCTTTTGTTTAAAAATGGCAATTGTTTGTTGTTCCAAGTATCCCTAATGTTTTGGATTTTTTGCTTGGGTGGGGAGTTCATGGCAGAAGGAGGTGACTGAATCAGCTGCTTTCAGGATGGGAAGAATGTTTTTGGGGTATTAATTGGACCATT
Source organism: Phaethon lepturus (assembly GCF_000687285.1). Taxonomy (NCBI): domain Eukaryota; kingdom Metazoa; phylum Chordata; class Aves; order Phaethontiformes; family Phaethontidae; genus Phaethon; species Phaethon lepturus. The sequence continues at coordinate 158,086 of NW_010525395.1, read as the reverse complement.
AGCCAGAAGAAAACATGAAAGGAATGCCAATGAATGTACTTAACAAACAACAATATAAAAAAAAAATCCTACCTCCCCACCCAAAAAGAGCAAAACAAAACCCAGACCACAGCAGGACCTACAATAGGGGAGGATAATACAACTGGCCAGACTGGTGTTAGTTGTTTCTCTTAGCGTGATAAATAAGGCATCTCTGCTGGGTGTTTTCAAAGCAGGATGTTGCTTTCTAAAGCTATTAATCGGTGACATTTACAGATTTGATCTTGAATAGTCACTGTCCTGCTAGCTAGTTCTTCTGGCTCAAGTCAAAAGAACTGAAGATAGTAAATAAAGAAATATATCCATAAGCAAGAGAACCCAGTGTCTATTTTATCAGATTAGCAAGAAGACAGTGACTCAATTATGTGTGCCTTGGGGATTGTCTGTCTATTTGGATTTCACATAAAGTTTTCATACAGGTTTAAATAAAATCAGGACAGTATAGTAGCCCTTTAGGCTCTTCTCCAGTAACATACTGAATTGTCACAATCATAGCCTTTGTACTGGATAAAAAGGTAGCTGGTGTCTCCTTTGTAAATACCTTGTATGTGGAACTTGGAGAGATTGTAGGCTAGATCTATGCAAAGAGCAAACACTATTTCTTATTATTTTTAGATGTCAAATTCTCATTCTGCAAGTTGTTCTTTGTAAAACTTCATGGAAGGCAACAGGGGTATTTATTTTTTAACTGCTGGCTACATTGTCACTTTTTTTTATCCTGGGGAGAGGTGGTGACTTTTCCAGCAAATAAGGTTTTGGTTTTCTTGTATATCTTAACATAATTTACTGAGGATTTGAGTTATGAGAGGTGAGACAGTAGGGAGCTGCTTAATGTATGGGGTTTTTTAGGCAAAAGTTATTAGTCCCTATTGTCTTCATATAAGCCTATATGATAGAAGCAAGGCGGTAATGCAGCTGTTATTTGAAAACAGTAATAGAGCATCTAAAATTGTAGAAGTTGAACCTACTAGCTTTTGGATGGGACTACTATTGGCTCTGCTCAATAAACACTTGCCCCAGGAGCCTTTGCAGACTCACAGATAGAGATGACTGTCCATGTGAATCCAATTACAGCACTGAGGCCACAATAAGCTAAATCAGCAGATGCTGTAAATTAAGTAACACATTCTGTACCAGCTAAAACTCCTGAAAATACCTGTCTTCTGATTGTCTGATATGCTTCCGTCTTTTTATTTAATCTATTATATTTCTCTGATCTTTTAAGTGAGGACTGAGTGATTAATAAATAATTTTCTCCTTTATTATTCTGATCTACAAAGCACCGTTGAGGCAGTTGAACTATTCAGCTGAGAAAGAACTGAATGATGCGGTCTCACTTCTGTATTTTGTGCCTTATTCCTCACAGTAGGAGAAAAACAGTATGCAGAGACTAAACTGCCTTTAAGACAAATATTAAAATTGAAGCTAAGATGATAGAAGGCATTATGGAAAATGTAGGGCTAACTCATAGGTATTGTGCAGAGCAGGCATAAAAGCTTAGAGCCTAAAGCTGTGGCAGTCGTTGCCGTTGTGTGATAGCACTCTGAGTCAGGTTTCAAAGCAGTAAAGGAATGCGAACAAATTCCTGACTCCTTCCACAGACTAGTAAGTCTCTTGTTTTGTAATAATGCCTGTTCATAGGGCTTTCAATGAGTAAATCTCAGAAAACATCAATACTATTTGGAACTTCAATGATTAAAATGTGCAACTTATATAGTACTGTCCCTTTGAAATACAACAGCTTTATGATATTGGTATACCAGACACCTCAGCGCTATATTTTTTTTTCCTCCTTCAGAAATACACAAGCGAAAATTCTCAGTTGGTAACACCATACATTCCTCCTCTTTGTGATGAAAGGCCCTAGGAAGAGTCTAGTGAAGTTGTAATTATAACCTGTACATGTAGCTAATCTGTAAAGAATACAACTTATGTCATTACATTCTAACTTATCAATTATGTCTTGAATTGATGACCCACTTTCAAATTGATCAATATATACAGTGTCTCATACTAAAATCGTTTGACCTCTATGACACGTCCTGTGAGAAAACTCAGCTGAAGCATTGGAGGCTTTGGTTAAAAATTTTGGGAAACACAGTGGAACCAATTCCTTGTTGCTCCGGGTGATAAAACAATAAAAATATGATGTTTTTGAGTAGGATCATAGATGATGAAATAGTGTGATAACTGCTAGCAAATATTGATTTTTTTAATTAACTCTTGCAAATTAAGGTATGGTAATGCATGTAAGCAATATTTGAAAATATGATGTTACAAATATTATGGTGTGGCATTACCTTTCCCTTTCATCAAGTTTGGGGGGGAAAAAACAGCAACAGATAATTCATGCACACTGTTTTCAAGATAAAAAGCATATACATAATGAATGAGATTTGTAGTATAGAAAGATTTTAACCCTTTTAATTCAAAAGTACCTATCTCCTTTCTTGCAGCATTGGCTATATGCATTTATTTTTTCACTAAATTTATACTGGCAGCAAACATTTATGTGAATTACTGAGCCTGACATCTAATTAACACAGTCTTTACAGGTTTAATGAGCAGTGATAAATTTCTATCCTTTCTTTGGCACATTTTAATTAGTTGTAATTATGAGTAGAGTGACCTGAAAAGCTTGTTGTCCTATGGATTCATCATAAATTTGGTAATTTATATATGTAGAGACAGAATGAGTTTTTATGGAATTGAAAACCCAAAGGTTATTTAAACCATTATATCAGTCATATAATACTCCTCAGTAAAACTCTGGTAAGCAAAGCAATGGACATAAATATTTGACTATACTGCAGGTGATGATTCATAGATTAAATTTATTGTCCTTTTTTTGTCTGAAGAATAAATAAACATTGAAAACTAGTTCATCTGTTGCTCATGACTGAACTTTAGTGGCATTATAATGTTTCAAGAAGAGAGAGAGTGTATGTGTTTAGTATACTTATCTATCAAGATTTTTAGCACTGAATAGTTGCTGAAGTGAAATGCAAACAAAATATCTTAATTAAGATGACAACATGAGTACAAAGTATTTTTCTTACTAGAGCCATCCTGCAAAAGTAAAGAGGAATAAAACTTCCTAGCAGCCAAGACTATTCTTCCTTCACAGGGAATTTTGTATAGTTTCTAGAGAGACACATGAAAGAACGGTCAATGAGATTAACACAAATTTACATTACCTAACACAGCATATGAAAGCAACTGCGAGGCTCAGCCATTGAAATAAATGTGTATTTCATAAAAACTGTAAAAATGAAACATGTTAACATTTTATGAAAATCTCAGTCATGAACTTTACTTTGATTAAAAACATATAATTTCATAAAATGGGATAGTATGTAGCATTTCTCTCCTGTAAATCTAGTATTTCACTCTTTGTATGAGTAACCGGGCCTGTTAAAGGAGGACACGCTGAGTCACGGTTAAAATCATTTGAGGCCCAAACTGGTGTAACCGGGTGCTATAAGTGCTATACCCTTCGGGAGGTGATGGGAATCGAGGCACACAGCATCCCCCCAGAGTCACTGTTTGCCATGCTGTGAAGCATGATGTCCTTTTCACAAAGAGGTGGGTCTCCCGGTAATGCTACTTTTTTGGCATTTTTCTGCAAAATATCTGAAGATATGAAAGAGAGGAGAGAACAGGTGGGGTTTTTTGGCAGAATTGTGAAAAAGAGCAAAAGACATTTCACTCATTAATACAATGAGGAAAACATGAATAGTCTGTATTGAGTGACTAAAATATTCATATTCAGAAGTCAGAACAATATCCGAGTGTGTCTGTTTCCATGATTCGGCCTCAAATCCTCTTTCCCGCAGTCACCAAAGCACTGAACAAATTCCTAGCTTCTGCATTAGCAGTGAATTGGTGATTACTTCGGTGTCTCTTGTTATTTTCAATTAGAAGAACAAAACTTTGGGCAGCTTCTGCTAAAGAACATATATTATGGTAAAATTACTGAATGAGATCTTCTGCTGACCCTGCGTCTCACGCTTGGCAGCCTGTAGGGTAGGGGTAGAGAGGGAGCAGTAGAAAATACCTTGGCCTTTTCTTAGTCTGTATTCCTTTGACTATGTTTTTTTGTTCATTTGAAACTATTCTGTAATCTAAACTGTAGTCTCAGTCAATCCAGAGATTATCAGTGGACTACCCTGAGGTGAAATATATAAGAACAGAACACAGAAAAGAAGAATAGCCACGGTAGAAAGAGCAAAGGACTAGAAGCTGAAACAGTACGTGGATTTGGAAGGTTAAAAATTTCAGAAAGATATTTTTTCCTCAGACAATCTCTTGAAGATAATATTAAAAAAAAGTGTCAATGTCAAGCTCAGGTCTCAGTTTGTTGCAGTGCCTTTTTTTAATGAACTTCCTTCTTTATTCTGTTTTTTCATAGTGTTTACTACCCTTGTTGTCTGCCTTGATTTTCACTGTATTTTTTCCTCTTCCTTTTATGAAAGATGAGTAAATTGCTCTCAACTACTTTGCATAATGATTGATGACAGTGTCTTGTTTAATCATTTTTTGATGTTTTTGTCCGTCTGTTGGGCTATGCAAGGAAGTGTAGCATTTGTTAATACAGACAGTAATTGCAACTACAAACAACTCACTTTTTTTATTTGATGAAAAAGATGCATCAGGTCACATGTGCAGCTACAGGTTTCTTTCATAGAGAACATTTCCTGTGGCTTTATTAGGCTAGTTTTAAACAGCAAAACAGAGTTTCTGTCCGTTTCCTTGGGAGCCTAGGCCAGATCTGATCAGGAGGATATTTTCTTTCTCACAATCATGCCAAACTTTCTTCTTTGGGTATGGGTTGTGCATTCTTAGAGAATGAACCGAGACTTAGTATTTTACTCCAAAAGGCACAGGAAAACTTTCAGGATATCTTATTCTGAAAGCAATTTATTGATAGCAGAGTACTTTGCCAAAGACCATTAGATGGTCCTTAGAAGGAATGAGAAGTGTGAGCTCATATTTTAGCAACCTGTTCTTCTGTAGTCTTTTTTCAGGATCTCGTCCATGTTAGCCATCAATATCATGTCATTCCAAGGTCTGTTTGATACCCTGGTAAATTTGATCTGTAGAGTTTGAGGGTTTGATATGTAGCTTTTTCTTTCTTGTAATTTATCTTGTTTAGTGAATTGAAGTAACTTCAGCCTTTATTGTATTAATTTAAATTCAGGTTTTCTTCTTCAGCAGCAATATTTTACAAAATTATTAAATCAAGAGTAAGTATTTTTGGTGTGACATTTTGAAACTGAACTATGAAGATGTAAATAAGAACTTCAGCAGGTGAACATCAGGCTTGTGAATACTGTTTCTAGGACTGAACATTAACTTCTCCCAGTAACACCTTTGAATATAAAGGAATTAGACTTCAGTGTGTCAATCTGTTGAGCTGGTTTTATTTTATCCCCTGCTAAACTCATCAGGAGAAAAAAAGGTAAAATGAAATATTATGAGAATAAAGGCGAAAATTATCCAGCCTGTGAGTCTGAGACAGATCCTGGAATAATTATCTTTCCTCAAGTATTGCTGCTCATATCTTTTCCTTTGCTCTTGCAATGTCATCAAGGAGAAAAATAGTTGAGTCCTAAATCTTCTCCACCATATATATGAACAGAGATAATGAAAACTCCTTGGACTAATTTGGGGACATAATTTGACCTTTCTTGTAAATTCTGTCAAAACTACTCTGTAAATGGGGAAGGAACAATGACAGAGGTACACATCATTGTCCTTACTAAATCTGCAGCGACTACTTAGGAAGGATAATGATAACACACATTAACTGTGACAGGTATCGCTTCCGAACAGTGGAGTTTCCTTTTCTGTATGTTTTTAGTGCATTTCTAGCTCAATGCATGGTATGAAGGGCCTGGCCATGCTGTTTTGGACTGGGTATGCCCATATATTTACCGTGCAAGTAAATACTTTCCCATTTATGATCACGCAAAGGGAAGATGTGGCCTAAATGGTTTATGGACTGAATTAAACTGGCATGTGTAATAATGAGCTCAAATAAGTTAGTTTACAGCGCTGCAAAGAAATTAATAGAAACACCATTTCTCATATGCAAACTACCTTTCCACATGCACTATTTTTCGTGTTTTGATTGCTTTTAAATCAAACTTGTCTTGATAAAGAGATGAACGAATGAAATAAAGCTTTCCACTTAAAAATGGTCAGACCCAAACAGACCAGTGAAGTCAGTGAAATGGTGAAGAGGATAGCAATATATTTAATATTAGAAATGGAGCACTGCATATGTACTCTACTGCATATTTATTGCTTATTTAAAAGTTGCATAGACCCTTATTCTTAAAGGTATTTATTCAGCTCTTCAGAGTTTGACTGACTTAATCTAAATTTTGCTGGCAATGGGTGAGATTGAAAGCTAGAGCTAGTAAAGGATTTAGGTGTTTTAAAGTCTGTTTTAGGTGTTTAATTCCAAAACTGTTATTCAAAAATCCTAAATTTATTGATGTCATGGCTCAGGGCAATTTTAAAGTATTTAGATGCCTTCTTGATTAGTTTAAATACCTCTCTTTGGCTGTACAGAATGTAGTTCCAGCATTGTTTAAACCCTAGCAGAACCTAGTAGCCTGAGGCCCCACCTCTTAAACACAGACAAGGTCTTGTTTCTCAGGCAGTACAGTTGCGGCCGTTCTGTTTCAGGGGAAGGTCTCTGATGACAAGTTCATGAAACTATCGCGTGGACTATTTGCCCAGAAAATAGGAAAGACAGTGGTTGTTTTGAAGAGAAATAGACCTGAATGCTTTACCTGCTAGAAGAGAGAGTAATTCCTTTCCCTTATGCTTTTTGGGTGTTTTGTCTCGTTATTATTAAATTCTCTTTTCTAAGAAGTAATTGGCAGGTTATTTTAAATAAATTATGGTATACCATACTTAAGGATGCTACCCAGCCCAAGGAGAATTTCTGCCTTCTCAACTTCTGCTTTTTCATCTGTTTTATAACCATGAAAAATAAGTGGAAATTAGCCAAGGGTAGTTCCAACTTATGTAAAAGTTGTTTTTATTTGTATAAATGTTTAGAATTAAAAGGAAGCTTCTTTGTCGGGAAATGGAAATTCTGCTTGGCATGACTTTTCAGAGAATCATTTTGAGAACTATTGTAGTTCTTAATTTTTCATACAGTTTTTTCCAAATGGAACAAGCAAAATATTACTTATGCACTATGTCAAATGAGTACTGTCCGTGATGCAGAAAAACTGTCTCACAAGAATGTTAATCTGCTGCTGAACTTTATTGATTAAAAAAAAAAAAAAAAAACAAACAAAAAAAACCCCAAACCACCCTATACTTGTCTGTGTAGAACTCTAAAAAGTATTTATTTTACATGAAGGATTCTTTTTATTCTGAGAAATCATTTCTTGCCTTTGTGGCTCTCCTTGACTCCAACATAAGCTATGTTTGTGTAAATAACTGAGAGTGTATACAGTCTTTTCTGTTACAGTAAATGAGAAGTTTTAAGTACTATGTGAGAAAATATTTTTATATATGGTGGTTGGCCATTTTTTTAACAGCAAATTTGAAGATATTCCTGCTCTGTTCCCTCTACATTCAAAAAACCAAAACTGAGAACTAAGTATTTGTCTGGAAAATGTGCATAAAGTCTTCATCTGTCTGTTTTAATAATATTTTTGTGTTTTCCATTCATATGTGCCAAAAAAACAATTGAGTATACTTTAAAAAGCTACCAAGAGCCAAAGTACAATCACTAAATTTAAATATGTGTCTACATATTCTTTTTCTCATATACTCAGCAGTCATAGTTACAATAGTCCCAGACTGGACCAGCTTCTGCTTTAAATTCTTTGTGATGCTACTGTGGCTGTAAGGAGCAGGATTAGTTCCAAGGTTTACATATTTTAGTAAAAACTCTGGTCTGTGTATAAAGCTATGTTTTTTTTTTTTTCCTCTGGCTTCCACTTCTAAGTGGCTTCAATGGGTGGTGTTGGTTAGCATGCCTTTAGCTGCTGTCCAAAACGCAAAGATATGGCTGGTTTGTGACGGGGACTGCACTTAACATGGTGGTTCCTGTCTCTTTAGATCAAAAAGAAAGAATTACTGCTCGCTTGGTCACAATCATATGAATGTATTGGGCAGCTGAGTAGCTAACAGCAGTGTAATTTGCATTTACTTAGTGTTTAGCATAGACTAAAAAAAGTTCCACTCCAATTTAGATACTAATGTGCAATTCCGATAAAGGCAGGCAGCTGCTGCTATGTACAAACTACAGGGTGAAAATCTGAGTTCTGAGCAGTTCTACTCCTGCAATAACTGGGCATAACTTTTCCTTACTCCACCTTCAAGCATGTTTTTTGTGGTAAATGTTTACTTTTGTTGGATCTCTAATTTTTCTTCTCATTCTCCTACTTTATTGGCTTTGTGGACCTCCCAGTGTCGGAGTATAGATTTGTAAAAGTTGCTGTGTTTAGCCTTCTTACCTGGTTGTCCTGTGTCATGTCCGGTGGTTGTGTCCTCTCTCACTGACTTTTCTATTACTGCTCCCTCTGCCCTTGCAGTTTTGCACAGAAAAGAAATACACCTGTATTTAAACATCTGAAGGAATTTGAGACATTTTAGTGTCATGGTTTAGTGTTAGGTGTAAGACTGAATTCACTGTGCTAGGATTCTTTCTCTGCAGTAGATGAATAAATGAAGTGTCACTCAAAACAAATGAAGAACAATTCATTGTGATCTACATTAAGATGGTTGAGATATCAGCTGGGTCCAAAACAGCAAAAACTAAACCAAGTCAGGACTAGAAGGATGGCTAAAAGAAGGCTGGAGTAGGGAACAGAATTGCTGCTGAAGAAGAAAGCTGGGTGGACTGAAAGGAAGACAGTTTGAGCAATCCTTTTGCTGTGGTCAGAACTGGGCTCATATACTATGCAATACTACTTGAGTAGTATACAAATATCATTACAGGGAGATAATGCATAAACCACCTCTCAATGACTTGTCGGGAATGACATTAGAGGGATGACTTAAAGATGTTTGATGGAAATAGATGTCTTCCTTCTACATAAAGTAACTAAATACAACACCAAAAATGAATCTTGGGGATGTAAGGTTTATTCATAGTGCTGAATGTTGCTTAGTGCTCTATAAATAGGCTCAGGTAAAGAATACACTCTGATAGATACAGTATGGTGAAAAACCATACTGTATGGGAGAGTCTACCACCATTTCCAGAATTACTTATGAAAAAGTAATTAAATTGCTTACATAGGAAAACTTGACTATAGCATGCTGAATAAGTGTTCATCTGGGTTTGGAACACCCAGAGTAAATATTTTTATTGATATAAGATTCTGCTCCCCCCCACCCCTCCCTGGCCAAGTGTTCTTTCTTGCCTGTAAGTATTTTCAATCTTTAATGGTGCTTAAATAGCAATTTATTTATACTTAAATCAGTATGTTGGAGAATTGTCTGAAATCCATGCAGAAGTGCATTTCAAGGGAATTTTTCTAAGTATTTTCTAACATTATACTAGGCGAAACTAGAATGAACAGTAGCACTTTAAAAAAAAAAAAAGTCGTCTACACCTTAATTCTTTTAATCTCCCACTTAAACCATTGGGTCTGGCTTTTATCCTGCCAAATTTTTGCAGATGATCAAAGTAGGAGGAGTTAGTTTAATGGGTTTAGTAACAGACTGCATTATCATTCTGGAGGCTTGCCACCAAGAAGGTGAAGATCAGAGATGCCCATACTTTCCATGCACCTTTAAGAGCGTCATGTGCTTTCCAAGGTACAGGAAAGTAAAAGAAGACTTTTCCAGAGAGAAGAAATGAACAGCTATTCTCCAGGGACAGCAGGTGAAGAGAGAATGCATATGCATTATGTGTCAATAACATTAAAAAGAGGTTCACTTACACTTGAACGCTGCTGAAAGATGAGCAGCCAACCAGAAGCACAAGGCTTGACCTGATTTGTGTACAGCAGCTGAATGTGGATGATGCTCTGTTCTTTAGCCATCCGAGCAGCTTTCTGCTTTTCGCTCTGTGAAGTGCAACCAAAAAGGAGCGTAAGGAAAGGAAGAGAAATGATGTCGTTGTTGTTGATGCTTAAACACAATCTAAAGAATGGAAACAGCCATTGGTTTTACAACGTTAATTAACTGATGGGATTATGCACTTCATAAGCATGTAAAAGAGTTGCCTGTTTACAGTTACGACTGGGCGGGGGAGGAGCTGAGAGAAATATCCTGACAGCAGTTTATCCAGAGTTTTTGTGCTACAACTCCCACAGGCAGCTGTGGTACATAAAGGATACTACAGCAAGTCAGGAGTTGAGTTAGTGGTACTCAGCAGGGGCAGGAGGAAAGCACAGGAGATGGGAAAGTGTCATAAGATCTGTGGAGAATTCTGTATGTGGTGGGGAATCATAGAAGTGGCAGAGCCAGGTAAAGGAGTTAGAAGGGGTTAAGATGATATCTCAGGATCATTACCCTTCAGGACACTGTGGACAAAAAGATATCAAATAACACCATTAAGGTTTCTACTACAAATTATGTATATGCAGAGGGCTACTGGGTTCTACCTTCTCCTAATTTTTGGTGTTTGACTCTGAAATCACTGTGGTAAAATAAGAGGGTTTTTAAAATTCAATAGTAGCAATTAAATTTCTATAAAGTGAAATTTGTGATCATGTAAAAACAAATCCACTTTTCTATCAATATACAATATGTATCTGAGGATATAAAATTGAATAAATTCTTTTAAAATCATACCTACAGTGTCATAAAATATTTCAAATATCAGACTGATGCTGTATACTATACAGGAAGCAAAAAAAATACAGATGGGAAATGACACATTATAGTAAATAAAGTTTCAAGTCTTAAAACAGATGATTTATAGGATACTTTAGTAAGCCTTCCAAATTATGAAGAATAAGCATTTTTCAGTGATTACCTTTTCAGACATGACAACTTTTTAGGCATCTCAGAATTGTACCTGTCAAAGAAAAATAAAATCAAATTATGTATGACAGCATGTACCTTTCTAGTCCAAATTTAAAAAAATATTCTGACTAGAAACAATCCCCTATGCCTATGGAGGAAAGAAATCTTTATTTATGTATGAATGCAAAATGAAAAATGTCTTTAAAAAAAAAAATTCCCACTTGCTGAGACATGGCATGCTATGGAATGATGTTCAATGACTAAATGCCATCCTCTGAAATCTTGTCAGGTTTCTTCCCCCTCCCTCCAAAAAAAATCCCCATAATTTCTCTCAAATAATAATGAGATGTAGCTGGCAGATAAGACAAGCTAAACATGTTATCGGAGAAAATGGCTATTAGAGATACGTATATTACATGGTATCTGCTTGGAAGTCTCTTCACTTAATCAGCAAGGAGAGTGGAGCACTAAAAGCACAGCAAAACTGAGTTTCTTACCAGCTTTGAAAAGATTTTCCACCATTTCTGTTGTCATGTAATTAGAGGCTTTTCTCTGTGGTATACCAAATTTCTGCAATCAGAGTATGACCTAGTAATGAATGAGCTGCCAGAGAAGCTGCCACAAGGGTGATCTTCCCACACTTGTTTTTCTGAGCTACTGAATTTGATTTGAATTCCCATTCAGGTTGCTTAAATGTTAACACTGCTAACCACCTTACGCTCTTAACAACTTTACTTGGATTTTGGATATATGGCCATAAAATATGTATGCATTGTTTGAAAGTTATTTTCCCAGGTACTCTATAGATAAATGCATACTTTAGGAAGTAAGCCAGCCAAAACAGCTGGGTCATATTCAGTTTTCACTCATAGGAACAAAATCTTCTTTCTAGTCTTTTTATCAATGCAGAATTTATCCCTGGTGTATACTTTATTTTTGTGTCTATATTCTTTTCCTCTGTCCCAAGTAATGTGGAGACTGTAGGGTGGTTTTTCAGTCTAACAAGTTCTACTAGCTGAAAGATTTTGAGGTACTACAGGTCATTCCTTTTATTTCATTCCAGGTGACATTTCTTCTCCAAGTATACAGTGGTGACAAGTTTGCTCCTATGTTTCATACAGTGTTTTTTTTTTCTTTACAAAAACCCATTCTTGTTCTCTTACAGTAGTTGTTTTCTACATGTTCCCATATATTTTCTGGTAAGAAGGAATTGAAATAGAAAAGCATATTCTTAGTGCAGTTTCACCAGTGCCGTGTGGTCCAGGCTTGTTTGATGACGTGGTAGGTCTGCTTTAATAGTCATTCTTTGTTTCCATACCTGCCAATTTGCATCTGATTTTCTCTTCATTTCCAACATATGAAGACTGTTGTCCTAGTTTCTGCTCTTCTGTAAGAAGTGTGTTCAGGATTCTTTCATATCTATCAATTTCTATGTTTTCTTACCTTAATATTAATTTGCTTTACCCATATTTCTAATGCATCCTTGTAACCCTTTTGTAGAATTCTGTATTCTGACCTACTAATATCACCCATGAATTTTATTAGTACTTATGTAAGTCATTAATAGGAAATTTGTCTAGAACTGAAATTTACCCTGTTTGCTTGTAATAAATCAGGGAAATTTTGACAGATTTTGTTGTGGGAATCAACGTTAGAAAAATGAGGCTATCTGACTTCTGCATTGGAAATTCATGGGAGCATCAGTATATCTGCATGTATTTTCCTCTCATTTTTTGTGTTCCAAATTTTTATCTGTAGAAAGTTTACCTGGATTTCATAGTAGAGAATGTGGTAATTACAGTTTCACCCCTAAAAAACTGTCAGCAGAAAAGAGTTATAAAGTTCTAGGTTGAATCTGCCCAGGTTCCACCATAACAATAATGCAGACTCTCTAACAGTAGTTTAGAGGTGACTTCACATTGGCAGTTAGTCTTAATACTTAGTTGACTTGTGTCAGCATAACTGTGCCAACAATGTATATTTATGAATTAGCACCTTTGTGCCAGTCTCACTGTATAGAACAAGAATTTTGGGAACTAGAAATTGAAACATCCTGTCATGATTGCAGCTTCTGCACAGGTATTGTTGGACTATTTATTCCAAAATTATTTATTGTATTTAAAAAACAAAGAAAAGAAACACCTGAAATAGAGGCAAAGATCTATACAGTGCAGAGTAGTTCAGTGTGTTTACATTAACCCAAGAAATGTTTTTTTTTAATGTAATTTACTACCTTGTAGGACTATTTTGTGTGGTCTTTCAAGAAATTTGAGCTTCAGATGCTGTCCAACCTGAACGTTTTGGTTATTAAATTGTATCATAGGGCAAATCTGTTTGGAAGGGATCTCTGAAGGTCTTACTCCAACTTTCTGCTATAGGTCTACAAGGTTAGATGAGCTTGCTCAGGGCTTTATCTAGTTGATTCTTGAAACCTCCAAGTATGGACGTTGCACGGCTCTGATGAACTTGTTCCACTGCTCGGCTGTTCTCATGGTGAAAACCAGTCCAAACTTCTCTTATTTCAACTTAAGCACATTGATCCATGTCTTTCTGATACTGTGCATCCCAAAAGTCTATGCAATATTCTACATGTGATCTAGGGGGTATTGAGCTTTTTTTTTTTTGAGTTCTTTGCTATTTTCAGCCCTACTGTTGAAGGAGCTCTCAGTGCTGAAGATACTGGCTTCAGTCCTTTCTTAATCTGCAAAGACTTGCAGTTGTTCTTTCTTGGGGAAAAATCTTGCTTCTAATTGCTCTCAGATGACATCAATGTGAGTCATTGGAGGAGAAGGGCAAGCAGCACCCTCTCTACTAAATTTACTGTATTTAGCAACAGCATGTTGTCTATGGGATTCTCCTCCTTTGACACAGCTCTTTTCCTTGGGGATGTCACCTAAAGTAATCATCTGAAGTAATCAGTGCTCTTGTTATTGATTGTGGTACAACCATACTTCAGGGCACTCAAGTACTAATTTACATGGCAAAGTATCATCCTCACAGAGACAGAGCATAACAGAAATCTTTATCTGGAAGGTGTCTGATATTTTAGCAGAATTGTTAGTGTAATTACTCAGGAAAAAGAGCTACATTTTTCAGGATGGTTTCACATCAGCAGCCATGGGAAGTGACTCTAGGTTTTGAGACCTGCAGGCGATTTGCAATTTCTCCTCTCTAAACATCCCCTGCCGCCAGCAGCAGCTACCTACTTCTCCCGAAGCAAGCATCAAATGTAGATATTTGACTTTTTTCCCTAAGCAGCATCTTACCAGTCCCACCTAGGTATCTGCCTCTTCTTAATGTTCACTGTCTGCAAGTTACCTCCTCCACAGATCAGCCCTTCTTGCCACAAAACAGTGGCATTAATGGGCTTCTCGGCTACTGGGATGTAGTAGGTATAGCAAAAGCTACTGGAGCAGCAGGTTTCAACTGGGAGAAAAAAGGTGCCATTTCATAGAATCATTTAGCTTGGAAAAGACCTTTAAGATCATCAAGTCCAACTGTTAACCTAGCACTGCCAAGTCCACCAATAAACCATGACCCTAAGTGCCATGTCTACACGTCTTTTAAATACCTCCAGGTACAGTGACTCAACCACTTCCCTTGGCAGCCTGTTCCAATGTTTGACAATGCTTTTGGTGAAGGAATTTTTCCTAATACCCCATCTAAACGTCTCCTGGTGCAACCTGAGGCCATTTCCTCTTGTCTTATCTCTTGCCGCTTGGGAGAAGAGATGGACACCCACCTCGCTATAACCTCCTTTCAGGTAGTCTGGTGGACTGTGCTGATTTCTGTCAAAGGAGGATATCTTAAAAGGTTGGGCTGTTTGGTAATGAACAATTATGATCTTCAAGGTCTGAACGAACGTCATTCAGCCCAAAGGAAGTTTCTCTGTACAGATTTCATACCAAACAGATGCTGTGCCTTGGCAGGGATCTTTGCTGCCTGAAATACAAATCGCAGTAGCTTCAGGGCTGTTCAGAACTCTGCTAGTTTCTGATCTTGTCCAGTGGACATTACCATATGGTAATGGCTGAGCTGACTCTGCTCAGTGGAAATTTCCCTTTCTATTTGAAGAGTATCCCAGCTTTTATAGCTTATTAAAGCACTGAATGAATTGGTAAGGGTGAGGAGGAAGAGACAGTGAAGAGAATGGACTTCTTATGCAAGAGATAGATGCTAGGAACATGCTTGTAGGCACAGATAATGAGAAAAATTGCTTTTTATAAAGTATTTTCTGTTACTTTAATTGCTTAGTCAAATTATTTTATATCACTCCAAAAAAAAAATAACAGTTCATAGAGTTATTAAATGGTAAATTTGTAAAATATTTGGTTCTTTTAGATATTGTGCTTTTCTGTCTCTTTTTAAGGTTTACTTATTTAATGTGGAGGATAGATCTCTAAACCACATAATAAAAATTCACCAAATCTTTACAACAGCTTATGACACTGAATACTATTAAAGAATATAGTTTTAGGTAAGTTTGTTTTTTCATAGCATAAGGCATTGAACGAGCATAACTCAGAATAGATCCAGAAACCCAAATTCTTATCTATATCTAAACTTAGTCTGCAGCATTTGATCAGAAGTATCCTAAGAGAGGGTGCTGAAAGAGTATTCAATATTGTTAAAAAAGCATGTTTCTGCCCCTCTGGATCCCTTTCACTTTCTCATGTAATTCAAACATTCTGGATTTGGTTTGACTAGGGGTATGATAATGCTGTGAGTTTCTTAAGATTCAGACTCACGGTCATTTTCAGACTCACAGTCATTTCATCAGGGGAAGTAAATGTAATCCTTCAATGTTTCCATTAGATTCAAACCTGAGCTTTGAGGTGACCATTCTATGCCCCATCTTGTATGCGTTCAGAAATACAAAACTGCATGATCCAATTCCCAACTTTACTTGCTTCATGGTAGAGTTTTGAAACGGGAGTTTCCTATTGTCTCACCTTTTTTCTACTTCTCCAGAAGTGACCAGGGAACCCCAGGACTCTGTGGGAGGTAACTGCTGCACACTTGGCCAGTTGGCTCCTAATACTCAGTGCAGACACTATTAAACCACAATCAGTCCATGGCGAAACTGCAGATTGATCTGACCTTGATGAGTTGAAGTATGATGTACCTGAAAAAGACCAAATGGTATTTGTATGAAGTATCCAGTCTGTCAGCAGCATGTGCATAAACCAACTTAAACCACTTTCTTAAGTCTATGGGCTCATCTGTGTTAATATTTTACCACAGATCAGAAATGTGCTTTTGAAGCAAACATTCTGATCACCCTGATTTGCCGGCCTGGTATATTGCATAATGATCCTACAGTACACAAGGTGGATTTTCTTTACACGAAAGTAAAAGAGAAAACATGCTGTAGTTGTATGCATGATGTGATCTAAACGCTAATGGTTATTCAATCTGTTGAGGTCAGACTAGAGCTACACCAGAACAAAACACACCGAAATGCTTATAATGTAGATGTCAGGTCCTTGGCCTGAGGTGTTTTTTTTCTCTGGCTCCATACCATGCTGCCTTCTAATCTCCATACTACCTCCATGCTACCCGGCTATTTCTTAATGTAGTCATACACAGCCTCTTTGGTCATAGGTTGGCTTATATGGAAGTAACGGAATCTGCTTATTACTGTTGCAGAAGCCTTCTAGAAATCTCATCAACATCAAAATAACATTTTTCTATACTTCATACTGTTAGCAAAGAGGTAAATATCAATAATATGTGAAGGCCATCTACTCTTTTATTAAAAGCGTTATTAGTCATTATTGTTGAGCTTTCAGTTTTATTTTTGGTAATGAATTTTCCAGTTGCTGTTTGAGCTGCAAACCACTTTTTTTCTTTTTCTTTTTTTTTCCCTCCCCCTCCTTCTTCTCTTGGTTTACCCCAAACTTGTTTACCATCCTTGCTATGAATAAGTCAGGGTAAAACCAGCCTCCCAGAAACAGCTGAGGTGAAGTACATTGTGGGGTGGGAGTAAGACTAGTAATACTAACAAATTATCCATAAGTGTTTCTTTTTTTTTCTGAGGTGTCTTCCCATATGAAAATAAATATTAATTTGTTTAGATGATTGATTTTTTTCAGATGATCTTGTTTTTATCTCTGTGAGAAGGGAAGTTAGATGCTTCAAGTTAAACCAGTATGAATAACCAGCTTTGGTTTTACCAGGTGGGATTAGCATGGCTTTTATAGCTCAATTTTCGTCAATATTTTTGTTCAGTCAAGGTTTTTATCATTTCAGTAATAACTGTCTTCTTTAATAGTCATAAATCCCATAAGGTTTTTACACTTATATGTAACATACTGGGAGGTTCTAAATCAACCAGTAAGTAGAGTATGTCGCAAAACCTCAAATTCTGCAAACAGGGAAACAAACAGAAGAAAAACAACAGGCCAAAACAAACAAAGACCACCCACCCACCTCAAATCAAGGTTGCAATACACTAAAATCTCAACGGAATGATAAAAGGCAAAAATTTCTGAAGCAAAAGGAGCAGAACACTGTAACCAAACCTCCACTCAGAATAGGGCCTGCATCTGCTACGTGCTATTCAAACACGTAAGATAATAGACGCTCACTTTAAAAGAACAAATTACACTGTATTTATGCCATTTCCTTTTTTGCAGAAATGGAGGGGAAAAAGCTGACCGTAGCTCTGCAACTTTGAAGAAAGTTGCCTATAAACATGGCTGTGTAATATAACTGTTTTGAATGGTTTCAACTTCTGGAGGTTTTAGATTTGTATTCCAGGAAGTTCTCTGTGCAACCACCAATAGCCTAATCTCACAGGGCAGGGTTTTTTCAGGCATAAGACTGTCCCATCAGTGGATTATCCGACTGCTTTTGGGGTTTTTTTGTTGCCCAGCTGCCCTAAGGTTCTCCTGCTATCGTGTGCTGTTATTGTGAATGTCAGGAACAGCATATGACTTGTCAGTGGGATCCTAAGCAACAACGTCCAGGGCAACTAAAAGTGCGTCCACGTTAGTGTGTTATATTAGATAAGGAATCTCTTTACAATTGTGCTTTCGTTCACCTCAGAGTATTTTGAGAGTTCTCTAACTCAATTCTTTCCTAACGACCCTGAGTTGTAGGAGGTGCTGTCCTGTAAGAGCACAACTAATGAGCTCTAACCCATAATGGGCATTAGCTCACAGGATCAAACTGGAGCTAGTCAGCTATAACCCTCTCAAATACATCTAACACGGACTGCTGGTCCTCTGCAGTGAGTGATTTACTCCACAAATTTCACTCCTGGTGTGACATATTACTTGCTAAACTAGATATGGTCTATGTTCATCCTTCTTTTGTAATTTCTACTGCTTCAGCAACAGTGGGAATGTACCTTCTCTGCTTCATATGACTCGGAGAGGATCTGTAAGGGGACACACAGCTTTTGAAGGGAAACCAAACATTTTTAGATCTAGTGATCTCTGCTGGACTGAGCTTCAGAAGTATCAAGGACAACATAAGACAGATAAAAATAGAGTGGATATCTAAGATTTGATGCAGGTATTTTAATTCCAATATCTGATAAAAATGCTATGTCTGCACTGATTTCTTTGGTAGTAAATGTTCATTTCACTGATTTCAGCAGAGAGTATATGACAAGGTCAGAGTTCAGCCTTCATCCAAAAGTCACTTCTGCTGAGAATGTGGGACATTCAATTCAATATTTCAATCCAAGTGAACAGTCATGTTTTAGAATTTTTTTTCAACCTGCCACTTTTACAAATTGGTATTTTAAACTAATGCATATTTGTCAAGCATGCCACGGTGTGAGAAATTCACTAGGGAAGAACAACAGTATAATTTATTGACTGCAATCTTTTCAAATTATTTAAAAGTTATTCCTTTCTTGTCTTCTTTCTCTGTACTTACTACACTATATCATACTGAGGACTAAAAATACAAGGTTACGATGAACACCTCCATACAACTGGGTAAATTTGTTTTCTTATTCAGAAGGATGAAGGGGACTCGAAGGTCTTAATATTCCCAGAAATAAACCTGCATGCAGTTTGATGTGATTTCCTCTGTCTGTGATGATGACAGACAGCATTAAACCCGTTATGTTTGAAACTGATTCCGGTTTAAGCCCTGTAGAAGAACTGTCAATCTATTCACTGACATATCGGTAATGCACAATTAATAGGTCTTCCTAAGCCAACGACCTCTGCCTGCTGTCCTTCTGCCCTTAGAGAGATCCATCTCTCTCTCATTCTTTCCTCTGGAAGCTGACTTACTGTGGCACTTCCAACAAATGCCAGAAGCAATAGTTTACAGTTTTCAGTTCTTTGACTCTAAACTCTGTGGTCTTCCAGTGCTTTCCAGGCTTTGTTTCACCCCACTTGCAGCCCTCAGCAACCTGGGCCCAGCACCTGTCATCTCAGTTTATTCCTTCTTTTAAATTCTACTTGTGAGGCTTTTGTTTCACAGCTGAGAACGTTTTTTTCTACATTCCTCATCTCCTTGGTCTGTTGCCCAAACGCTCTAAATTTCCTGGAGTCCTTTCAGGCTTGTTCACTAGTTTTGGGCTGATTATTTAAAAGACTTTCTACAAAAATATTAGGCTTGCTATCCTCTCAGTTAAAACTGTCAGAAGATCAAGTACTTGTCTGATTAAAGGCCTTGCTAGGACCACAACATACTCAGAGGACGATGGAAGCAGAGGAAGGTGGAGACTCCACAGAGGATGTTGCAAGAAATATTTACCCATCCCATATCTTATGCTATATTTTATATTAGTTTATTCTTGTGAAAATACTCCTTTGAAAAATACTCGTCAAAACATTAATTTTAAACAATTTGTACCAAATTTGCATAATTCTTGAAAGAGGTATGTGGTATAGATTTGGGTCTTGTTTATTATATCCTTTAACATAGATTTTAGAGCTGTTAATGCTGTGATCAAGAAATAAGCTTGATTTAGAAATTGGAAAATGGCCAATATTAAGGGAGAAAAAACCCCTTTGCTCTTCTGTGGGAAAATTTTGCAGACAGTGACAGAAAAAAATTGCCATTGCTTTTTTTTGGTATTTTTGTTTTTAATTCTGGGAACAGAGTAAAATGTCATCATCTTATAAAGTACACATTTGTACAAGGTTTCAGAGATAAAGCAAAGAGCATGCTCATCCTCTGTGAAGCAAACTTTGAAAGAAACTAGGTGACCACTCTGTTTACTATATGCTCTGCCAACTGTGTTGCAAATTAATGTGCTGAAGACTGCTGGGCAAAATGGCTTGTAGATTTTCACTATGAGTGTGAGCTGTTGCCATAAATATAGGTTTATAGATCAAACACTTGGCAGTGCTGAGAACATTGAGAATGATGGCAGCTCTCCACAGAAGGAAATGGTGGTTTTTGTGACCTTCCAGGCATCTTCTGTGTGGATTAGCACAGACACAGTCTCTGGATTGATGATACCAGGCACAAGTTCAGTAAGAAAAGTATGTGTGTTTATTACCGGAGGGTAAAGGGCATCTTTGCATCTCCGCAGCAGGTTGTTCCCTCCCTCTAAAATACTGTTGTTTCCCGTCTTTCACCTCCAATTCTCAAAACTGCTCTGGGAAAACCAGAATTGACTAGCGCAGTAGCCACTACAGCCTGTGTAAACACGCTCAGAAGCTGTGGTGTTGGTAATGAAACGAGGTTTGAATTTAGGTCTCATTCTTCAGTGCGTTAAGGACTTTCAGTTCCACTAATAAGATATGCAGACACTCAGCGTTTTTTGCAAGGAATTCAACACCTTGAAGAATTAGTCTCTGGCTGAATTCAGATGAGATGCACAGAACAGGTAAGTATGACAAACAGGTATTAAAGAAATATTTGGCATTTCAAGATACATTAAAAAAGATGCCGTTGTGGCCTCTCACTAACATACAGTCACTAACTGTGAGTTGAACAAAAGATTAGTTGCTTATAAAGTGTGTAAATCCTTCATACATTTTAAAAAATTGCCTTCTGATTTTTTTTTTAAAATACCTGGGAACATGTTTTGGGACTTTTCTTTTCTAGAAGTAATCCCTCTCAGTTTTAACATAGACTGGAAATGCTCAGCCCTGATGTCATCCTTCAAATGCAGGCCACCCCAAACAGTGCAGTTAAAACAGCAGAAGCTGTGGGATCCATTAGTAAAAAAAGAAAAAGTAAATCTGGAAATTTTTGTATATTGATCTTACTTGAGGAGCTGAGGGTTAGTAAAAAATTATAAGTATTACATTATTAATAATATTATTTATTTATTATGTTTTGTACTTTATATTTAATAAATTATACTCCACTACACTTTATATTCCTTTTTGATAACTTAATTATATTAGAGAAGTATTAGCAAAGATTGTGAGTAATTGATGTACTTGATGTTAGGTGGAGGCAGTCATTGGGAGCTTTGTTTTTACATGAAGAAAGACTAGTGCAGAGTTTTTTGCTAAGAAAAAGCTTTTCACTGAAAGTATATCTAAAATTACAGTCTACCATTAGCATTGTTGTGAAAATGCTTATGAAGCAATGTATTAATCTAATAGTAAGTCTTGATGTATGGTAATTCTTCCAGCATCACTTATTGCTATCAGTCACCCCAAAGAGTGCTCTGCGTTTTTCTCTGGCTTTCTGGACGTGTTTATGTAGCAATTTAAGCTCTAATTGGAACCTCAGGTTTAAATCTTTACCTGCCTTTCTCACCATGCTGAAATCTGCCTTGTGTTGGGACGGGAACTGTGCCAGCGCACAAAGCGCGGCCAAGTCCAGTGGGCCAGTGTTGAACTGGGATGGCTCCAGCTTGTCTTATTTAAATATTCTTACCCCCAGGCCTTTTCAGGCTGTTTTTACTGCTGATTTTCTTGCTTTCCTCATAGAAGAACGTGTTTACGGGTTCTTAGCTTCACTAGTAGTAGCCTGCCACTTAAATAAAGTGGACAGGTGCATTCTTGAGAACTGATAACATGCACAGTAACGTAGTTAAGTTGAATTCAGTCCAAGCTGACGTGTTCAGTCACAAGACAACTACTCATGGGGTTGTAAGTGGAGGAAGTTCCTAAGACTTAATTCCTAATTCCTAAGAATTAAGTGATGTTTATACAGGAAAGCTTCCAGAAACAATATTTTGCTTACAGTTTTGTGCTGAAATCTTCATGGATATGAGTGATGAAATATGAGGAAGTTTGAGAGGAAATCTTTTTTTCTGTTTTGGACTGGACATTCTGCATTTGTACTTGCATGTGCCTGGGTAGGAGAGAGGAGGAAACAATGCAGTAATGTGGTTTTTAATTTATTTTGATCAGTGGAACAGTTCTGTGACGTGGTAATTTCTTTATAAACATTGACCCTTAAAATATGGTATTGCTGTTGTGAACAACATTTTGATACACTGTCTTGGTCACACAGTAATGACAAAACCTTTAAACTAGGATCAAAAGAGTTTGCAAATATTCATAGATACATATAAACAGTAATGACTAGGAAAAGGACCTAAATTATTGAGTCTAGGGTTGATTTTAAGAAGGTCATAAGGACAAGGAGAATCACAGTATGTCAATCCATCAAATATTTCAGTTGTTCCTGCGCTAATTTGAGAAGTAAGGGAAATAAACAGGAAGAGCTGAAATCTTAATTAACGATCACAAGAGTTACTCAATTGGCATATGAGACATTCAGTGGGATAATTCACAAGATTAGAATATTAGCGGGTATAATTTGCTCCAGAAACAAGTGCAGGGGGCAGAAATGAGAGAACATATTGCTTTGGCAAGTAGATCTATAAAGAGATGACACACATTTGCTGGATAAGGATAAAATGGTCAAATCAGCTGCGAACTACCAGTTAAGATTTGATTCTTTGGGGAAATGACTTTTCCTGGAAGAAAAAAAAAAGGCAAAATTTTGAACTGTACACACAATGGTAGTACAAACATTTTAGAAAATAGATATAACAAGGCACAGAATTTTGAAGATCTTTCGGAAAGTAGCGGGAAAAAAGGGGAACTGAAGAGAAAAGGAGATACGTAATTCTAAACATTGTTAGAGGAACAGCAGAAAATGTGAAAGTAGAAAAAAAAACTGGGTGAGAATGATTGTGAAAATAAAAAGTTTACAGTCCTTAGAAAGTAAAAAATTCCTACAAAATAAATAAAGTTCAAAAATGTAGGCTTAAACAAATTCAGAGAACTGGCAGGAAAATGTGATAGGAAGTGAGTTTAAGTAGAAAGAAAGTTCAGAGCACTCCCATCTCCTTAAACAGACGAAGTTAGACATGCATGCATTTATCCTGGGGCAGAGAAAGACTAGAAAATATAAGCATGATAATGTAATGAAATCTTCAATTGTCTCAAACAAAAGGGTATGTACATAATGTGGAAATGCACATCAACTCTTAAGGACATTAAAAATAGTATAAAAACCCAGACAAAAAAATCATAAGTGTCAAGGTGGAAAATGAGATACTTTTGGCAAAAGGTTATGAAGGGAAAAAAGAAAATACTGCATAAGTGAAATTCTTCCAGTTAGTGCTAAGCGAAAGACTAAGGAAGGGAAACGTATTGAAAAATAATAGCTGCAGTTCATTTAAAAGCTTTCATGGTGACTACTTCATTAAAATTATTCTTTGGCTCTCAAAAATTGTTCTTTGGCTCAGGTAACCTCAAAATCTTGAATTGTTATTACTGGGAATATAAAAAAATAAAAGATTTTAGAAAAATGAAAAATTAGTGTCTGACCATAAAAAGATAAACATGAAAGGCATGACAGTCAGTTTACCTTCCCAGAAAAGTACTGGAGCAATCATCAACTACTGGACTATCCATGTATCTGACAGAAAAGGAGATAGGTGTAACATCAGTTCACCAAGAAAAAGTTTTGCCACCAAACTAATTTTTTTTTTACTGTATCAAAGTAGAGGATCTTGTAAATAGGGAAGATGCAGTAGAATTTTTATCCCTTGACTCCAGTAAGTCCGCTTTCCTGTCTTATGACATTTCTGTAAGAGAGCTAAAAGAACGTAAAGGAACATTAAGGAAGAAAAAATATGCTCAGTACACCAGGGTGGTTTAGTGCCAAAAAGAAGAAAACAGAATTGGGAACTAGGATGTGAATGAGAAAATTAGTTAAGAAAAGTCATCAATGAGGAAAAGATTTAAGTGAAAAAAAGTTAGATTTTTAACATCAAAAATGGAAAACTTTCTGATGGTGTGGACAATGGCGTTGTGGAATAAATTATATAGGACAGTTGGAAGTTTATAAGCTGTATATCTGCTAGAAATGATTTAGGTATTGCTGATCTTGCTTGGGGCAGGGAAATGGTGTAAAACATCCAAGATCCCCTGCAGCCACACTTTGTAGTTATTTCCATGGTATCTAGCTACTTAAATTAGCCATGGTTGGTTGGTAGCTTCCACTATGTTAAACTTACCAGAACTTGTACGCAGTTTTTCCATTTCCCTCCTCAGAGTCGTGCCACTACCAGCCTTATACAAGTTCTACTGAAAAATCTTACAGTTCCAGGTAGTGACTTACACTATTTTCTTTAATTCTATAGGGACAAGACAGAAGCATTTATCTTTAAATTGTTTACAGCATTAGGTAAGTTGCATGTCTGTGACTAAGAAGTTAAGAGTTATTAAGCAATACCAATAATAATATAGTATCAGCAATTTTTTTTTCCTGGTGGGTGCAACACTTGGAGAAAAATATATTTAAGGAGTGTTTGTACCCTCTTTTAATAAAAAATTCAGAATTCAAAATATACTTCTTGTTCGCTTTCCTGGCTTTTTATTATTTTATTTTTAAGTTCAGTTTTCAGTTTTGTCTTGATATCCTTTTCCTTAGGGAAGGGGTGTGGATCTGGGAAACCTGTATTATCATAGGGCTTCCCCAAATGGGGTGGTTCTTCAGGCAGGGGCCTGTAGAGATCCTTGCCTGAGTTTCCTGAAGGTGCTGAAAGTTTACACGGACTCAAGAGAAGACTGGACAAGATTTTGGAAGAGATAACCCATAATGGCCATCACATACTGGGTCAGGACACATCTGGCTCTGAACTGGTTGGAGCCTGGGAGGTAATTAAGAAGTACCATACACACATGCCCTGTTCTTCCCACTTCGACCATGAACATTTACAGCCATTGCTGAAAACACAGTCCTGGCCCGGCGGGATCGCTGGTGCAATCTACCACACCTGTGAGCCCGGCGCCCGGAGCCCCGGCTGGTGGGTATCCTTCCCCTTGCAGGGCGGCACTACGGTGTCTCTGCAATGCGTCAGGATGGTCACAGCGCTGGGAAGCTCTGTTTGGCTTCCAAAGCGAGGCAGAAGAAAGGGGGTGACGCTGAACGAAATAGAGGCCTGCCTGCAAAGGGCTAGGCTGTTTGTTTGAAACTTGACAGGACGCTTTTTTGAAAGATGTTATAAAAATGTGTCTCTTGCATACACTTCATGAGGGAGGTAGTACGTTAGTCTTTTAGTTCTATCACAGATAGACCTTTTACTCCCACTTAGTATTTTCAGTTCATTAGGGTTAGATTTATTTAAAAAAAAAAAAAAGGAGAGTGTGTAATTTTAGGTTAGGCAAGCATACTTGCAGTTAAATTAGTATTGAATTATATTCTTTAAAGTTTAGATGTAACTCTTTGTTTCTTCCTCAGTGTGCTGAGATTACTGTTTGTACAGCAAGCTGTTAACAATAGGACTGGAAACATTTGGGAAAAAATAGATATTCTTAATAGCATTAACTCATCTCCATAAATTTGGATTTAATGAGTTCTCATCCTTGAGATTTTACTTTATTTTATAGTGTTACTCTTGTCAGACTATCCTTTGCTATATTACTAAATCTTTTGCATAGCTTCTAAATATGTAATATTTTTTAAAAAATAACTTCAAATCCACGTTACAAATTGAAGAGTGGAGCTTGAATCTTCATCAGAATATTACCACCAATGTTCTAGTCTGCTGCTACTCCAGCACTGCAAAGCTCCAGTTGTCTGAATAAACACTGTCTTACATATCGTTGATAACCACTGATTCAGAAGGAAAGAAAATAAATGGCACCATTTTTACTGCAAGAAAGTGCAAAAACCATAGTTCTAATACCACGTTTAAAATCTCAGGTCTATTTTTTGTACATGTGCGTGGGGTCCAACTCACAGTGTAAGACTCATATGTCGTGTGGTGTTCTATGACCCCAGCGTCGGCACAACAGGAATGATAAGGCACATCCTTTAAGCCTTTTGTCAGTCATTATTTCCAGCTCTGGTAAACATACGGATTTCATAGAACACTTCCGTTTGCCCTCTTATTCCCTTTGCAGAGTCTCCTCTGCAAAGAGGAATCTGCTCTTTGATTAGTTGCTGAGATTATTGCACAGACTCTCTCTCTCTCTCTCTCTTGCTCAGTCTCGTGGTCTCTGTCTCTCCTTGTCAGGGTGTGTTCCTTCCAGTGGCCTAGAATGACATCCCAGAGGTGTTCTGAGATGTTGTGGTGGAAAAGTGTCACTGCCCATTTGTCAGGAAAGAAGCAAGGGAGAATTGGCCATTGGCAATTCCTTGTAGCAGCTTCTGTTTGAAGGAAGCAGGCAGGCAAAGATGATGCAAGGAACAGGGCATCAGATAAAAAAGGACGCAGGGAAGCTTACATTTAGTTTACAGGTAAGGTACTAGATAACACTCAGAAATGTGCAATAACTGTTTGTTTGATCTATATGGAGCTTATGCATTGCAGCTCATTTCTTGGGTGCCTCTGCATTGGAGGTCCAGTGGTGGTCACCAGGGTCAGACACAGCCCAGTGATTGCCCATCATGGCTGTAGTGCCAGGGCAGGTCCAGGATCGAGCTCTGACCAGGAAGGCATATGGCCAGGCACAGGGAAGGCACAGAAGTAAGGACCAAGGGAGTGGCCTAAAGCAGCTCCTGAATGAAGCAGGGGCAGGTCATCCCCAACCCTGCAAGTCTTTTAAGGCTCTTTCTTGAACAGGTCTTCCTTCAGTGGTGTGGATTAAGATGGGTGCCACAACAGAGAGCTGCCCTTGAGCATGGGAGTAAGCTTCAGGTCCTGACGGTAAGCAAATATAGTGTTGGTATGCAAGGCGTTATTGAAAAGAATAATGATACAGAAATACTAACAAGCAAAATCAATTACTTAGAAAATCTGTAACTGCAGGAAACAAATTTGTGAACCTCTATGATTCAAAATAACCTGGCTTCTTGTAAAGTTGTGTTAATCCATGCAAGTCAACATATTGTAATCTATTTATGTAATTCTTCTGTGTGGAATTAACTGATGAAACCAAGAAAGCGATCAAGGTTTTAATTATCTTTTCAAAAGTGTTTAAACAATAAGATGTTTTTCAACCAGAAACAAGTATATTTCACCTTGAATGTGGAAACTTAAATTACACCCTTTGGTGTATCACTATATTATTTTGTTTAAAGCAGTCATTATTCTACTGCACAGTTGGTAGGTCTCACCAAAGCTGTTCTGTTTTGGTTTCCTGGGCCACGTGTCACTTCAGTCCTTGTTTTGTATTAATTCTTTTGCAAAGGGTGTGGTGACACACAACATACAGTTTTCAATTTGAAATATCTGTCACAAAAAGGGCACTCAACAAATTAATGAGTCTCTTTAATGTTTAGAACCTTTGTATTTTTTCTGCTCCTTGGTTTATTACAGGTATTTCCCCCATGATCGGTGTTAAAAGAAAAATCGTATCTGATTAGCCTTCATAAAGATATTCCTACTCAGAATTCAGGCTTCTAGTTTTATGTACAGTATAAAATAGGGTATGGACAACTCATTCTGTGCAATGCCCTTGCCTCTTACAGGTTATCTTTAAGTTCAGTTAATGAGAATGCTAAGAATAAGTGTTGTTTGAGATTTCAGATATGTGCATGGAGGGTTACTATCATAATTATCTATTGAGAGGGTTTATAACCCTGTATTTACAGTACAAGTATTAATCCAGTACATTTATAGGCACATACGAAGATGTTCTGAGGATATGTTATGCATACATTTTCACGGCAATTGCCAGCATTTTTTGAAATACACTTTCCATTTAGCATGAACATACAGTACAAGGGGGATTATGTGCTTGCTTTTTGATATCTGTTTTAGTTCTCTGTGCCTCCCCATCGCTCAGCGGTTCTTCAGCGTACATACTGCTTATGGGAATTTTCTTTCATCACCCCTTTCAGTCCCTTTGCCAGTTCACTTTCTCCATCACACCAGCTTTGAAACATTAATTCTCAACTTCAAAGTAATTAATTTACTTATCTCCTAATATATAATTTCCTTGACTTTCCATCTTCTGTTCTTTGTTGCAGTCCTTTATGCTTCCAATCTCTCTGTTCTACAACCGTTTTCTTGCTGTTCTTCCACCATCTCTTCACCTTTCTCCATGTCCACAGGGATATGGTGGGGAGTGGGGAAGGGGAAGGATTGCATTCTTGAATTGATCTCTCCCCTCTGTTAAATCACAGCTTAGATTGGTTTTTTATATGATGGTTACAAATAATTAGTAACATAATTACATAATTATCTAACATACCAGATATGTTAATTTACTTACAGAAAAAATTAAGACTTTTAAAATATTATTGCTATGTCATGTATGAAATCATTTTTCAGTTAAGTAGTGATGACGCTGTATTTTTATTGCGTCCAATTCCTCATTATTCAGTACACTGCTTGCCATCTTATGCTTCAAGTAATACCAGTCAGATAATATTATATCATTTAATACAAAAATAAAATAATGATTTATAGCAAAATATTCATTAATTATTATAACTGCATTAAGGATAACTTTGCATATACAGCTTCTGAGAATAAGGACCCTCATCTGGCTAATAGCTTCACATTATGACAGCTGAAATCATAGTTACAAATACAACCTCTCTCTGATCTTTTGACACTTACTGATGAGCAGCAGCCAACATGACAGAAATTCACACATAAATATTTCCCAAACCTTTAAAGTAAATTAGGAATTATTACAAGGAATAAAAGTTGCCTCAGTGTTACTGGAAGGGTGGGCTCTGCAATTCACCATTAGCCTTAATTTCCTGTAATAAGGCTGTGGGGTTTTTGACTCTTGTAACTTTGTCAAATGCTAAATATTTGGGTTGATGTCTTCCATGTCATGTACCTGCCCTCAAGTTTAACTCTTTTATAAACATTTAACACCACGTGGCTCATCTAGGTATGAAAGCAAGGCCAAGTTGCAGACATCTTGTGTTGCAATAGTAAGGAAAAAAAATTCTGAAGCTCTGTTTATTATTTCATATTTTATATGCAATATATAATTTATTATTGCTATATTATTTCTTATTGTTATATGCAGTATAATTCTAGCATCTATGGTTTTGTAGTGAGAATTTCAAACTTGACAGGGAAATGTTTTTTGTGAGGAAGTGCCTTTTGACTTGTGTGGAATCTACTCAAATGTGTCTAAGACAAACATTTTTGAAAAGTCCTATGTGCTTAGCCTGGCAGCTGAAAGCTTTGAGGTACTGTATTATTGTCAGGGAGCGACTACTCTTAGTTCTCTTGCAGCTCCCACCGCAGACAAGACAATGCTCTGTTTCCACAGAGAAACCAGACAGGAGTGCAGCTGGAAGGAGGACAGGAAGACTGTTTCTTCTCTGCTAATAACTGAGGCAGCAGAAAATTGTATGCCTCAAATGACTTTAAGTTAGAGAGAAAGGAGTAAGCTGCAGCTTTGGAAGTCCAGGGAGAAAAAAGCTGGGTCAGAAGGGGATGTAAGTTGGAGGAGGAAAAGGGGAATGGTGAATGGGAAAATGGAGAAAAAAACAGAGCCAGCTGGACAGAAGAGTGGAAACTAGTGAGTTTGATGGAGGGAGAGGTGATCTCCATTTGTGATTTGGATGTTCTTTTTAGCACCTTTAGTGTAAGTTGGTATATGTAAGGGTGTCATTTTGAGTGTTCCGGTCTCTCCCAGACAGCCAGGCAGATGTATAGGTGGATCTCAGATTGTTTTGTTTGCCAAAAAGAATAAGAATTTGCTTCTCCAAGAGTATTATAAAAATTGCATAAGATCTCACTGACACTATAATCTATTACTTCCAGGAGATCGGGGAGAAATTGCTCCTGCAATATGCTCCCATGAGATCAACATTTAAACCCAGAAAATATAAACAACATGTTGAGAATGTGAAAATTTAGACCTTTATATTGAGGTAACTACTTCTGAAGTGTTTAAATAATAATATGGTACTCTAAGGATAAGTTAGAGCTTTGTGTTGCTACATGATTTAAAGGTTTATTGACTATTTAGAGCCTTATTATTCTCTCACTGTATATTTATTTTCTGCTGGCACATGTATAGAGTTAGGCCCATGTAGAACAACACTGGGAAATGTCTTGAAATGTAAGCTGGAATGTAAGAATCAGTTCTGCTTGCAAAGTGCAGCGTTGCATTTAGTTCACGTGCCTCTCACGTGTAAACTTGTAGGTGGTGGTGAGTGGGTGGATAGTTAACGCTGAGATTGCAGTTGAAATACACTTAATAGTCCAGCCAAGATGGGCACTTTGGGAAGGAAGTGAAAATTCATGAGTCCCCTGCTGTTTGGCTGAGTGCCTTAGGGTGCATCGTGCTGATCAAGCTGGCATGTCTGAGCTCTCTGCACAGTAGTCAACCTATTTTTATTCTGCGGGTACAAGTCAGGCATTAAAATCTCTTTTTCTTCTCTCTAGTCTGACCCTAGTAAAAATTAAGCCTTTATATGTTGTGTTTGAGGTATCTTTCCTAAGAGAAGATCGCCTACTAAAAAGTTCAGATGAAACGAGGAACTTCAATTGTTGTTTTTACTGCATTTATGCCCGAGTATGATTGGGCTGGAGTTTGTGAGGCAGAAGAAAAATAAATACATGTTCTTACTTGAAACACAATGTTCTACTTTCCATTTGGCCTCCAATACAACTCTCAGGGGATCCTAACGTTTGTCCCAAACGTTTAATATGAACATCTATTTCCTTCATCAGCCAGAGGTGTTGCCAGTGTTAAGCCAGGAAAGCAAGTAGCTGGAACCTGGGAGCTAGCAGAGCAGAACACTGTGTGTGTTTTTAATTGAACGGGAGCGAACAGAATCTTTCACTTGGATGAATATTGCTCAACAACATCTGAAACCATTTGAAGGCAGTCTTAAAACTCACTACCTTGAGTTCTTGCCTGCATCCTTAGTATGCGTCAGGGAAGGTAAAAAGGGCTACAAAATCTCTGCTGTTGAGACCTCGGTCGTCATTGCAAATATTATTTGGTATGGTAGACATAATATCACAGGCATTAGTCTAGTGAGATGCTACACACTAAGTCTGTATTGCTGGACTAACCACTTCACTGGAGGAACGGCCTTAGAACCGGAGCTGGAAATGTTACTAACGCTCTCTTTAAAGTCACAGTTTTAGAGATCTGCTTCCATGAAAATATAACGCATATTAAAGAAGGGCTCTTCACAAGTTTTTTTCATATTATTGCCATCCACATTACCTTAGAATGACGATACTTTTTCTCACCTTAAAATCCATCTCAGTTACTGCTATCATACAAATTAATATATGCAAACACAAAATAAGCCTCCTGATAATTTGGACAATGGTATTGCCACAACTAAGTGTGGCACTGCCATAGTGTCAGGGCCTTGAGTGTGCTACTAGGTCCTAACCATCTTGATCCACTGGGGTCATCCACCTACACATCCTCTAGGAGCTCCATTTATCTCCTGAGCACCTAGATCTCGTCTGAGCTATGTTAGAGCTGACCCAGCTTACTGACTGATTTTCCTGAATGAACCATAGACCTACATTGTAGGTTGCTTTGTCTTTAGTTCCGTGTTTGGCCATCTCCTGCTGTTTGTGACTGAACTCCCTGAACAGACACTGGACCTCACCCTCTCTGTGCTATGGTGGTCTTTTGTTCCTGGCTTGTCTTTCCTCTTGGAACAGCCACATTCTTGCTCCTTGACGCACAGCTCAAGATGTCAGTAGTCCAGGGGTTGCTGCATATTGAGGCACAGGGAGGGCATTTGAAAACAGAACATGATAAGGTCGTGAAGGGAACTAAATGCTATCCCTGTAATTACCCTGAAGTTGATACTTGTCAGACACGACAGGTATCTTAGGCCAGTATTAGAACTCTGTCTCCTTTCCAGCTTTACTGATGTTTCTGTTTACAAAAAATATAATGTGAAATAATAAACTGCATTTTATTGGTTCTCACAGTGCATATAAAGTATACAGTCATCCTGTAAATAGTAAGCATGATTTAAAGAAAGAGATGGAGAATGTCAGCATCCTTGAAAAGCTGTGGGGAAGTTGAGCATATTTGTTCAGCTTTTCTGACTCTTCCATTTCATCCTCACCAAAACAAAATTACACTGATATAAAGGGCAAACCACCCCAGACTATTACTGCTATAGCTTTTTGGAGTATATTGCGCTACCACAACCATTATATATGTCGTAGTGAGACTTACTGGCTTTCCTATGTTGTATTCCACAAAAATATCTGAATCAAATTCTTATGTCTTATTTGTATTCAAAATAAATCATAAGAAAGTATCCACAAAAAGAAGTTGATGCCGTATAGAAAAAAAATCCATATATATGTTCCAGTACTTCCTTTCCCCCTAAAGAAAAACATTTGTCAAGTAAGGGAGATTTGATGCTGCAGTTTGACAGAAAGAAAAGGTATTGTGCTATATACAGCAAAAGGAATATATTTCCTGCTGCTTAAAAGCCTGAAATTTCCTTTTCATGGGAAGGGAGGAACACACAGTTAAAACTAAAAGACCTCAAACCAAAACCTGATCCGTCAAAAATGATTGTGCTTATCTTTCATTCCTATTGCTAATGAGTTCAACGGTGTTGATTTGTGTAAAGTATTCATTGTGTAAAAGCTTTCTTTAAGAAATAGAAGTCAAAAGTTCAGTACAGAATCCCATACACTTAATATCGGTTGTATTTTGCATTAGATTTTTTTGTCTAGTTCAATAATAACTGTTATGATTATTGACATTCATTATTACTATTATCACAGTATTTATTGTTGTATTATTAATAATAGCCATATATAAAAATCATGACGCAAAATGGTGTTACCTGACTCAAATTGGAATTTATTAAAATAAATGTTCATCTGATTCAATGACATGTGAATGAAAACACAATAAAAACTTGTCAGGGAACCCTTTTAATCCAAAGCAAAGGAAGCCAGATGATTAATACCATGATAAAGCCATATGAATGAATGAATATCTGATAGAATACCTGATAGAAATGAATGATTATTGCTACATATGAAAGAAGATACCCTACCTTCGGAAAAAAAAGGAAATGAAAGAGTGATAAAGCAAGTAAGGTATTTCATATCGCATCAATGAAACTCATTTAATGAAACTTAAAACTTAAAAAAATAATTATATAAAATGGAAAAGAAACCTCAATTTATTTTTAAGCTAATAAGTGTCTCTAACAGGTTTTTTACATTTTCAGAGTGCCAAACTTCTTCAAGTTCTCCTTGTCTATCGCTTCTTTGCTTGTGATCTGTTTGCATCACTTTAACTTCTAGCACAGTTGGGCACAGGGAAAAGCTTTGTCTTACAGGGCATAGTAGATTTTGCCATACTCCATTCTTTTGTCTGTAATAGAGGAGGAAACTCTTGACATACAAAGACAATCCCTTTTTTTTTCCCCTTCTCCACATCAGTTTTTGTCTCTGCAATTCTACTAAGTTTTTCACTTGTGTGAAGGGTAGTCCCTCTCTGTAAAGCGCACTATTGCTAGATGGGAAATCAAAGTACTGTTTCTTTTCAGGGGGAGATGACTATTTCAGATTAAAATTCAGAGGAAACAGATCTGCAAAGAAAAATGTGGGAGCAAGTTTTAAACTTCCTTGGGGAGTCCTATAATGTGCAAATTTATTCTTCAAGAATCTGTGAATCTTTCAGATAACTTCAGGTTTCCAAATGTCTTGCTAGATCTGTTTGAGACTGAGATGCATTCTGAGATGTGGTAGATGTGGTTTTCTTGCTCCGTAACATTTATTATTCCTGTCATATGCTTCAAAAGTTTATAAAGTTTCATTACTACCAAGTTGACTATGTAATAGTGGTAATTTCAGGGTTAAGGAGAGAAGAGACAACAGTTATTACTTTGGGGCAATGCCCCTTAATTGCAATATCAGAATTCATCTTACTCTCTCTGCTTACTGAGAATTATCTGTGGTGTTTTCTCCCAAACTGGCCTTTTGATGTTCGAATGGCAGCATTAGGTATTTCCTGATATCATCAGCAAATATTTTAAGTCTTACTTATGTATTCCTGATTCCATATTACTAAGAATATTTTTTTAAAAAAGGCACTTTTACATATTTTATTTCACCTGTCTCGATTCAACAAGGTTGTCTTGGGGTTTCTTCCTGTGAAATGAAACCAAAAATTAAATACCATGTTTCTACAAAAGGCATATGATTGGAGACTTTGGTATTGGTTACTGATAAGGTTCTTAGAGTTTCTAGGCAAAGCAAACCAAGTGTCGTGGTTTAGCCCCAGCCGGCAGCTAAGCCCCACGC
>NW_010525395.1:79204-123199 GCF_000687285.1 Phaethon lepturus | reverse complement strand
AGGAAATATCCCCTTGCCCATCCTGGGCCAGCTGTCCTGGCCGTGTCCCCCCAGCTCCCCCGGGCACCCCCAGCCTGCTCGCTGGCAGCCCAGCACGAGAAGCTGGGCTGTCCTTGGCTGCTCAGCAACAACTCAAACATCAGCACGTTATCAACATTTTCTCATCCCAAATCCAAAGCAGCCTCACGCTGGCTTCTGTGAAGAAAACCAGCTCTATCCTGGCTGAAATCAGGACACCAAGTTATCCCAAGAGTATTGACTCTTGGAAAGTGGGAAATCAAAATAACTAACTAATAAAAATTAAATAGTTCTGCTCCCTTGGTCTACTACTGCTAGACTCAGCTATTTATCTGTAATTAGAATTAATGTTGCTCAGTTCTAGTACTTTTACCTGTGCCTAAATCAATAAAGCTGGAGGAGTACATTTAGACTACAAACTATGCCCAAGTCTTCTTTTATAGTTACGATCAGCCTAGAAAAGAAGAAAAATGGCAGTGGGGACTAAAACAATTTTGTATGAGAACTCAGGGTAAAATAATGATCTTCTGGCATTCAGAATACTTTATAAAATCAGTCAGTTTGCCATGTCGCTATGAGAACAACTGAATCCAGACAGGAATTCAGTTGTGAATGATCCTAAACTATTTAGGAATGATAACATTGCATGTAAATATGTGACATAACCAACCCTATCTTCAAAATACTTGGCTTACATACAGTTTACATGCATGAGGCTCCCTGTGTCTGCAAAACCATGTCAGGGCACTGATAATAAATACTGAGCTCGAGGCTGCTATGGCAACAATGGTAGCAGTACAGGAGTCAGCTAATTTTAGACTAGCTTGGGTACATCTACAAAGATTGCAGTTATGCTATTTGCCTATAGTAAAAGCATAATCTTAGATCACTTCAGCATCTTAAAATATGAAGTAAATCCTGAACACCCAAAAGTGATATTTAGATGTCTGTGATGTGTTGCTGGATGTTTGAGCAACTTCTGACTTTTTTCAAAAAATGCAAGGCATAAAAAAACCATTGACCTCCATGACCAGAATAGATACCTGAGGGGAAACAAATCTGTTTGAGATTTCTCTCAGTATTTTGTAGAGTGAAAATCCAGTAATCTCGTTGGCACTAATGTTTATGTCCATACTTTTCCCCTGGGAATCAATGGAATTTTTCAAATCAGTAAAATATTCATAGGTAATAGTTATGACATGAAAATGGGAAGAGAGCGTCTGATTTTTACACCAGTGAGGAATACCATAGCGCAGCCATTGAGGTCACCTTGTGTTACAACAGATACATGTTGCAGGCTTCTCTGGTCTGGGCAGAATGACAAAATACCTTGCACAGGTAGGCCCAAAGATAACTTAAGGCCTTCAGCAGTCCTCTTTCGCTTTCCCTGTATTGCTGATGGCACGTTGAAATTAGGATTTGGTTATAGACTAATACTAGTAAGCTGTTATACCAAGAATGGATATTACCAGGATGCTTGAGGAAATTAATTAGAGAATTTCACAAATTGGGTAACAGAATGGTCATGAATCCAACTTTAGGACTAATGTATATCTCAGAATTTCATGGAATTTGCATAGGAAAAATATTTTCCCTATCAGCTGCTGTAGGTTTTAAAACGCAAGACCTGCTGAAGACGGATACTCTGACACAGGTAAGAAAAATATGTTATTGAAATTATGCCCATTTAACAAAACGTGTTTGCAAATCTGAGTAATTTTAAAGGTTTTGATGAGCTATGTATGCTTCCCGTTTTGGAAGGTGTTTGAGAAACCTTTAGATTGAAGGCCCTAAAATAAGTATGTTTTGTTTATTTGCCTGACACTTCTTCCGTTATCAAAGCACATTTTATTTAAATTTAAACAGACATTTGCCTTGATCTTAGAGCTGAGAATAGGAGTCATTCCCTTGCCAACAAATTATTCTCTCTTTAAAGACCTTATTACCTTTTCATCCTGGGTTAGTTAAGGAACATTGCATAAGCTACCTTGTTCACAGAGAGTGGCCTTTTAAAGAGGACTTATTTTAATGTATTCTAATGAAACACAAAACCAGAATCAGCACTACTTGACTTCTACAAAGGGAAGAAAAAACGAGCTTGATTTATAAAAGGTTTAAATTAAGACATTGCCCATGTACATGCATGCATTTCACACATGAGCCCGGAGAAGACGGTCCAGTGTGATGCATCTTAAATGGCTCAAGTGACAATTGCTGATAAAGAGCACGTTGTGAGAGCAGAGAATGCAATAATGTCCACCCTTACAACACAAATACATGAAGATTTTATTGAATATTGGAAATATGTGAGTTACTATACTCCTTATAATAACACCAGTGGGATTGCCACGTTCTCATTTGGGGGATTTTTTTTTTCCCCTTTTTTTGTCCTTTGTATAAGATAAGATTTGATAAGATTCCAGTGTGCTGGAATATATTTTATAGCCTCTGAGGTAGACCTGGGCTAAATACTTCTAGAACTATAACATTAGTTCAGTTCTGGGACACTGGATCTGGTAACACCGGTGCTCTCTTTCAGGATCATTGTTTGTTCCCAATTTAACTGCAGAGGGAAGTTGGTAGGAGACATGGGGGAGTGATTCTGTATGCAGGAAAGGAGGAAAGTCTTGTTGCCTAGAAAGAACAGTAAGTATAATTTGGTTTTTGTTTGGGTTTTTTTACAATGTATTTGATCTTTTCACCTCTTTTCACCAAGCAGTCTTCCTGCAGATTTGAGGATGGTGCCGATGACTTTTTGATTATTATTTTTCTGATAGCACCTGAAAAATGTGGGTTAGTCATAGAGATTGATCAGAAAAAAAAAAGGTTTTGAAAAAGATCAGTTGGCTCTAGAGCTGATGGAAGAAAGGAATTTCACAAATTGGGTAACAGAATGGTCATGAATCCAACTTTAGGACTAATGTAACTGTATATCTCAGAATTTCATGGAATTTGCATAGGAAAAATATTTTCCCTGCTTGTGCTATTAGAGCATTTTTATATCTCAGTTTTTCAGAAACAGGGGTATATGTGAAAACATGGAGGAGACAGAAGGCAAGGTGTCACTACACAGAATGTAATTCTGAAGAGTGTACTGGCTACTGAAATAGTAAGTGCCCAACAGACCATTACATTAGAAGGGAAAATGTATTCTTGTCTCAAAATTAGCTTAAAAGCTACTGACATGCCTATGAAGCTTTCACTGCAGAATTAAAAGATCAAAACTGATCTTGTGTCAGCAAGATAACACATTAGGCGTATTGGAACAATTCCTGAACTCAATTGTTCAGAATGCACTGTGCACCAACAGGTTGCATGGGTAAGCCCCAGCACAGCAAAAGGGCTTCAGCCATTAGCAGAAAGTACAGTCTGATATTTTCCTTCATGGACATGCTCAGAGGATCTGTAGAAATGATTAGGAAAAGAAATATTTACCTATTTGGAAGGATGAGATGGAAATACAGGCTGACCAACTTTACTGAGTATGGGGTGGTAAGGTCTGTCTGCTTACCCATGAATTGATAGAAGTTTTGCAAATAGGTTAGCACAAGCAGCTACTGAATTTGGAGAACATAAGCAAGAAATGAAAAGATGAAGCATGGCTGGTAGACTATTAAAGAAACCCCTGGGATGTAAACCTGGCTTCTGTTCAGATTTTTTTCTGTAGAAACTTACACAAGGTCACTTCTCTGTATGCCATCTCTCTCATTTGTAAATTAAGAATAATACCTGCCTGCCTTGGGTTATTTATGCTGAAGATTAATTAAAATTCATAAAAGCCTTTTCACAATTTAGTGTTGCAAAAATGCTAGAAGATTTGTGATTTTGATAAAGAGGAGACCTGCGATGAATACTAAGAGGAAACACCACATAGTAGACAGCTAATGTAGTTAGAACTGCTGAAGTTTTGGTCAGTCTTTATGAAGGACTGTTTTCCTGAATCTTGTACCTTTTTCCTCAAAGAATGGAAGTTTTAGGAATTATTATTCCTTATTTTTTCTTGAAACAAAGTTTTTAACTGTACAACAAAACATTCCACACTATGGAGATTTTAATGAGAAGTTGGCTTATTTTCATACTGTAGAAGTCTAATTATGTCTTTAAATCATGGGTTGGCTCAAAGAATCTGAGCAAATTATAATATGGGAGACTGACCATCAATTACAGTGCAAAAGGAGGCTCCGTACAGCTTCCTTAAGTGCTCTAACTTGAAAGGAGTACTTTCACAGGGGAATTTTCTTTGTAGACTTGGAAAGAGGAAGAGGAGACTGACCCCTTAAATGTTTTTCCATATACCATTTTCTGGCACAGGTGCCAGTCACAGTCTGGGCTTAAATTTTTGCTCCCAAATGGAAAGTGTACGTAATGCCTGTAATTCAAGTTGTTGCTGGGGATTTTTGCTCTGTGCTTATTGCAAATATTACTGTACACTCTGGGTAAGAGTCTCTTCACCTCCTTTGATGCCTTGTGACATGACCTGGTGGAATTATATAGGTGCTTAAGATGGATTCTTGTGTAACCACTCACAGAACAGTGTCAAAGCATTTCAGTGAAAATGCAAATGAGATTCATTTACTACATCTAAGAATATCCAAACAATAGCACTGCCTGCCAGATTCGTGTGGTCACCTAGATACCAAACGTTGCAGACGTAATGTTCAGTGCAGGAGGTAATGACTGTTCATAAATGCAGTATGTTCATAAAGACACCTGTGATGGTTCTCAGTGCACGTCTGTTAAATTTTCGTTTCTTTTCAAGCAGAATATCTGATGACAATATTGTAAGGGAGTTTTTTAGAACATAATTTAAATTTATTGGAAACATTCATTTGATTATTTTTAGGTTATTACATAATATCTATGCGTATATAATATCCAGATAGTACTGCTGAAACAAATATATTTTTTAAAAAAATGACTGAAGAATCCACTCAGCGTTTATATGTGAACTGTTCTGCAGTGTTTTTATTTGTAATAAGACTAAATTAAAATAAACAGTATCATTTCTTGGTTTGGAACAGAATCAGTGCTTTATAATGGCATTTCAGCTTCCTTCCTTCCTTGCTGCGTTTTTCCTTATATTTCCATGTAATTGTAGTGTAATGTGTATGTAATAATATACTGAAAAAAAAAAAAAGATATGGTAAAAAAATGATAATGAAAATCAGAAATCTTTTTCAGCAGTAAAAATGTTCTGTTAATTCATTTCAAATACCAAGTCATAGCACTTCTCTTTCATTTGGAATGTTAGTTGAGTTTATCATATCTGAAAGTCCTAACTGTACTATCATTTAAATTCATTTCCCTAGCTATAGATTTTCAAATTAAATTTTATACTAGTAATCTTTTAAGTTCATTAAAGGTTTTGCTGCTTGCTCTTTTCTTCTTACCGGAATGCCGTCATCACAATCGTACTTAATAAAAATAAAAACATGCAAACATGGGTGACTGACAACTGAAAAAAAAACACAACATTTTATTAAGGTTTTGATAGTTGTAGTTTATAGTTTATAGTTATTCAATAGTTATCATCAGCCACACATTTAATTTCCGTCCTGCTCTTATCTTATATCCTTTTCTTCCAATGGAGAATATCCATATATGTGGATTCTTCTCTTTTACCATTAATTCAACGGTACAAAAAACATTCATTTCCAAAGGCTTCTTTGCTCCTCCACAAATTATTTTGTTTGCTTTAAATTTCTCTTGGCCTAAAGTTGTTTGCAACCTTTTTCTTAGTGCTTAAAGAGGTTCTACTTTTTTTAATGAATTACTACTTCCGTGGTAAGATTTTAAAATAACCCAGACATGGAACTGGTAATTTTTACACTCCCCACATCTAACATACGCACCCATCAATTATTTCTAGGCATGCTACCAATTCAAAAGTGGCTGAAGTGAACATTTACAAATGGTAGTTGAGTGAGTTTTGAACAGTCTTTGCACTCTCCATAGCATTCATGATTTGTAAAGCACTTGCACATGGGAACTGCCGATAGACAGACGTTTGTGTCAAAGAAGGTTGAGAAAAATTGAAATTCTGTCAGATCAAAGAGGAAACAAAATCCAAGAAACATCCTACCTTTCTATATATTGAATAAAAATCTAGATATTACTAGGAAAAATGTCCTTGCTGATTTCAAATAGATGAATATGCAGCATACATACGTGTGTATGAATTCCAAGATAGACTTAAAATGTGACAGCTAGAATTCAAAGTTGGTGTGTTTTTAGACTGAAATAATTAAGCTGAAGTTCACACTTGGCTTGATCCTAGAAATTAAGATGGAAAACACAGCAGTCCTCTTTAGTTTGTCTCAATTCTGTTAATTATTATAGTTGAATAGAACTGACTTCCGCATAGTTGTAGAAGTTTCCATTTCCATCTTACACTTAAGTAGAAACTCATTTTCCTTATTTCATGTGAAAAAATGCCTTCCCCATTTTTCAAGTAAACAGCCTTTCATTAAAGCTCGATGTATCTGTGAAGTCTCATGCAAACCTGTTAATTAGTTTCTGAGTTCCAGCCAATTAAACACTGGCCTAAAATAGTTCCTCTTTAGAGTCTCATGGTATTTTGGGCCTCTGTGGTGTGAGCATTAGACTATGCAGAAAGTCAAAAACTACAGAGTAAACATTAGTTAGTCTCTTTGGGTTATGTAATTATTTAGTTACCTACCAAAAGAAGTAAAATGCTTGCTAAAAGGGAAAACCTTGCAAGAGCTTGTGGTAGAGCATGTGTCCCACTAGTTCAAGCACTATAATAATAAAAACAGATATGCAAATTTCTTAATGTTGAAATGGCTCTAGTCTTTTTTTTAATATAATTGTTAATACTGCATAGGTTTTATTTTTGCAAATACAGTCTAAAGTATTTTTGAAACTTACTGTGTCTGCACTTTTCCCTAAGTACAAGGCACGGTATTCATGTTACTGCCTTCACACACATCAGTTTAACATTGGTGTAATCAATTGTGTTGATTACAGTGGATTAACTGATGTATTTGTAGATGAAAGGAGGTATAGCTGAGATCGTTTCAATAACAGAAGGTGCGGACCTTACTCTGTTATTGTATGCTCAAGGAAAGAGGAAAATAGAGTGAAGACAGACAAAAAGCTTTCTGTTGTACTTTGTACTGGGAAATTTTATGATTTGATGACTTAAAATATGAGCAGTATCACTGGTAGTTCTTACATTGCCCCAGCTCTGCAGATTGTAATGGAAACCCACTGATCTGACTTTTTTTTTTCCTTCTTGCAGTACGTCTCTGTTTGAAAGATGCTAGTATTACCATCCACTATCATTGTGGTCTGCTGTAGTTACTATTACTATGTTACTGTTACTACTATTACTGTAGTTACTGTTACTATGTTTTCCTATTATTAAAAAAATCAACTATATGCACAATACATTTTGCAAATACTGATCCTCATCTCTCACGTTGATAGAAACCAGGAATAACTAAGCTCAAGAGAGTGTAGTTATTTTGATGAATGTTATGGGACAGGAAATTCAGCTTGTAAAAGTTTGCCCAATTTTTATTGAAAATCAAACTTCTGCATCCATGTTAGAAAAGAAATTGTTTTCTGCCTGAGAGCTGGGTTTTTTTTAATCATGACAAGTAAGATGTATAGAATTAATGGTTTTGCCTTCTACCTACTGTTTTTTCAAGGCTTAGGCATACTGAATTTACACATTGTGAACACAGGCAAAAATGAGTTGTTTAGGATTTATTTTTTTGCTGAATACCTTTGAAATGAAATGGAAACCTCACTTCTCTACACATTTGCATAGTACCTGGCTTTATTTTGTTTTTCTTTTTTAAAAAATTCTCCTCCTGCCTAGCTTATCGACAAGGTCAGGTCACCAGCTTAGGAACTTCAATGGCTGAAAAGCTGTTCCGTGAGCACAGAAGCTAATGAGTGCTGGTTTCCTGAAGTTCTGTGTCCTTTCTCCTTCCACCACCGCTGCAATACCTCTAGCTCCCACTCACCCTGCACTGTATCATTCTCTTTCTTCTTTTTCTCTCAGCTCCTGCTGGTCTACAAGCAGCATGTGCTGTAACTTGTTCCAAACCAAGTGCTGAGGGCCGTCTGGTAACCTTAAGAGCAGCTAAGTCTTGAACTGTGTAATTAAATGTGATTGGAATTTAATTCACTACCAGAAATTAACTTGCAAAACTTAAACAATGCTTTGGAAAAAGAGAACCTGATTAAAATTTGTGAGTTTGTTACAAGATATAGAGATGTCCAACTCAGATATTGAGTTTTGGATTTAGACCCTGAAATATAAGTTTAGATATGTGAACTAAGATGGGAGTCATCCAGCTTGAGGAGCTTGGTCCTGCAAACTAAGTTAACATAATTAATTAATTTATTTATTAGTAATTTATTTATTAGAAAATGTATGTGTTTGCTGTAGTTATTATTTAAATCTCAGCAATGTTGCATCACTTTTATCCTTGTTAGTCAATGTATGCAAGTAATTGTTTTTCAATTTTCATTTTAAAATTTAGCGTATTCTCAGCTCATATAAAGATATAAAGCTCTTCAGCTGCCATTCTCCTTTTTTTGAACTCTTAAAAAATATGAAAATCCAACCCAACTTGTTCTAATATTCTGCATGTATTTTTTTTTTTTACTTGCAAAACAGGTGCCATTTGTTTTTTACATGTCTCTTTACAAATTAATTAAAATTCCCCAGTGACATAGCTTGATACACTGTGATGGAGAATTACAAATAAAAAATTATAAGTAGTTCAATTGTCTTTCACATGCTTCTTTAGTCATTGTCTCCCAGCTTGTATCTTGCATTGCTTTCTTCTTGTTATTATTTAAAGTCGTTTGCCTTCTTTCATTTCACTTATTGTGACACAGTGATTAAATATTCCAATCAGTGTGCTAACAGTTATATAGGACAACATCTGGTCTGAATAAAAATTTAGTTACTCATTTTCATTCTTGATTTTATTACTGGCAGTTTGAAATTTCATGCAGTTCTGATAATTATATGGCAATAAGAGTACTGGCCATATGGGCCAAATTCTGTAAATTTTTGCATTTAATTTTAGAGTCGGGAATAAGGAAACTCTACTGAAAGTACCTATTATAGTCTAGCTTCATTATCTTTGTCTTCTGAGAATAACTATTATGTATGTTAGGAAAGCCTAGCTGGCAGGACTGGTCTTCGCGGGTCAGGGGAACCAGACTGGAATAAGTTTCTTTAGATTGGAGTGGGCTGCTGCTCTCTGAAGAGCTGATAGGCACAAATCACATAACATAAACAGGTTTTTCAATCAGATGAACACTCATATCGGCAGCAGGTTTCGTGCACAAGTTTGTCTCTGTCTTTTTTATAGTATTCTTTGTGTTGCCCCTTGATGGTGTTTTATTTAGGAACGTGAAGAAAACATGCATAGATTCCAGCCGCACTAACACTTTTAATAAAAACCTCGGGAGGTACTTTCAACCAAGGAGCTAGAGGACCACTGAGTTCCGGGGATTGGGGGAAGGAGTTGCTTACAGGAGCTGAGTGAACCTGAGTGACTAGCCCAGCAGGTTTTTTTTACATGATTTGAACAGCAGTCATTTATATCTATTTGTTTTGCTATCTTAAAAGCGCAGGGGTACATGTTCTTTAAGAGGCTGATTAACCACCTGCATTATATAGTTAACAAGAAATGAGTATTAGTAGATTCTAGAAATCCTACCCGCATACCTGAATATGCCAGGAAAAATGTTTCCCATCCTTTAAAATTGAATCCTACATTTAAACCTGTGTCCATTACTATTTCATGTGCAATTCTTTCTGTTTTATTGCTGCTGCAGGGTAATTTAGCATTCAAATATTGAGTTTATACACCATGTAAAGTGGTCAGCTTAAGAGATGGAAATATTCAGTTTAACATTATGTTTCTACTTACTAGGAAGAATTTCTTGAAATTGTCACTTATGTTGTAATACCCCTACCTTTTGTTATCTCTTTAGATACTAAAACTGGAAGCATTTTATTTCACCAATACTTTTAAACATATTATTGTAGTTGAAGAAGGATTGCTTACATAATTCATAATAAGAGTGCACTCTGGAAAGAAATTGAGAGGCTGAAGGTTTAAAAACAAGCAGGCAAATGACAAAGACTGTGAAGGAACAGTATTGAAAATTATTTTAAATGTTGTTAGAGATGAGTTTAGATAATCTG
Source organism: Phaethon lepturus (assembly GCF_000687285.1). Lineage (NCBI taxonomy): Eukaryota > Metazoa > Chordata > Aves > Phaethontiformes > Phaethontidae > Phaethon > Phaethon lepturus. Next base: position 112,980 of record NW_010525395.1, on the reverse strand, counting down.
CTTTCTGGGATGGGTAAAATTGAGAATCTTATTTTTAAAAAATAAAATGCTGCTTTCTGCTGCATTTTCATTCCTACCATTTTTATTTGGATGACTAACATAAAATAATAATTTACCATTTAGTTTAGTATTAGGCATTTTTCTCCAATGATTTAAATGAGATGTTCTTAATGACTAGGTACGTGATTTAGTTCTTGGTATTTACTCAGGCTGATCTCCCATGTCAGGACCCCTGTCACTACTGAGTTATGTGATGATATTGTTTTCTGCTAAGCTGAATGTCTTTTGGAACTAATGGAGGACCTTAATGAATTTGTTGGAGTCTAGATTAAGTTTTATAGAGGGCAAACCATGGCTTTGTGCGCTTTTATTGTAATTATGAACCTTAGCAAAATATTACTATTACTATAATTAGGCTAGCATAGTCCATATTTAGTTAATTTCACATATTAATTGAAGTTAATATTTTCAATCACTTTAGTTATTGAGACTAATTTAAATAATACACTCACAAAGTTTTGTATATGTGTAAAGGTGTACTTGCAGGATGGCAAGCAGTCACATTATCTATAAAAATTTAAAGAATTTGCTGCTATTCAGAAGGTATGCAGTAACTCTCCAACCGTAACCTACTGCAATGACAAATAAACATGGATTGGCTTCTGCAATAAACCCATGCAATAAAATCTAGCTAATGAGCAGCTAACAGCTGAAGAGCTCACCTACAGTCAAGACACTGATTTGGGGAAGACAGACAGGTCTCAGAAATGTGCATTTTCCAGGAGTTAGTGTGAACCAGGTGCAGCAGAATCTTACCTTTTACTTCTTTTATAGTTCAGATGGGTGCTGTTAATTCAAAGCAATATGCTACCCTTGAATTCCTTTCCTGTTAATCCTTCTGTCAAGACTCAGATATCCTCTGGGCAGTATCCTTTATTTTTCTGAGAGAAACCTGACAGTGTTCTTACTATGAACACGAAATGTTATATTGTATAAATCAAAACTTTAAAAAATTCTGTCTGGCAGCAAAAAATGACTAATGTAATAACGGTAATATTTAGCAAAGTGTGTTAATATGTATATTAATGGAATTCAATAACATCCACAATCTTAGGCAATTTAAAAAAATAATTTATATTTTTTAACATTTTGGTGTGAAATCAGTGTTTGTATACAGGTAGCTCATGTAACAAGATTACTTTCATTGATCCATCAGGCTGGCAGTATTAGAGTTTTTGTGGATTGTGCTAATCCAAGGATCAGGGAGGCAGAAGAAGCTCATGGAAAAAGAGTTTAAATACTAATCAAATAGCAAAAAAAAAAGAAAAATGAAAATTGGACTAAAAAGGAAGTCAGGTAAAATTCTGATTCTGCTTGATATCTGAGAAAATTTAGGTCCTTGATTCATGCAGTCATGGTTTCAGCAAGTGTAGAGAGTCATGTTTTGAGGAGGATGGAAATTTAATATGCTCAGAAATTTTTGGATAAAAATTGTACTCTTGTATAGTTATGTATTTTCAGATATAAAATAACAGCAATCAGTCACCTAAAACTGATTAGCCATGACATAACTGATACAACTTCTTGTTCATTAGGTTGAAGTTTCATGAAGAACACAGCTTATGCTAGGCATGATAATGTGTTTTGATTGTCTTGATTCTAGAAATAAAATGCTGAGAGAACAAAAATAGAAAAATTCTTTACTATTGTCCTAATTCTTCACAACATAGGGCATAATCTAAGAGAAAGAAGAAAGTCTCAGACAAAAAGTAAATGTGAGTACCTTTTTATCATGTTACTTAGTCTCTGAGTTGATGTGGAACCGAAGAAAGTGCCGCACACCATACTGTTTCTTGATTTTAATAAGATCATCTTGGACTGTTGTTTAGACATCTCATTTTCTATAGTGTTTTCAGGCCATCCAATTTCCCGTTTAGAAGTAATCCATAAAATTCCTGACAGGAACATCAACAAAAATGTAGAAAGTAACCAACTTCATATCTCTGTTACTTAAGCATTTCCTGTGAACACCGAGGACCTCGGAATTCAGTTCTAACTTCTGATTTTATGAGCATTCTTCCATGATACTCCTTTCATTTACTGTTTTGTCATTGTGTGTGTTTGTTTTTTGGGGGTTTTTTTTGGGGGGGGAGCATGGGGGAATAGGCAATATTGAAGCTGTGAAAGATATAACATTTTTTATTGTTTGTTTTCAATAACTACATAGTCTTACATTTTTATCCACATCCTGTGAAAAATCACTCTGATTATTTTAAATTTGTACCTCAGTTACTGAATAAAACAAGAAGGCTGCCAAGAGCATGTTTTACAGGATATGGATATCAATTTATTTAAAATGCTTTCTAAAATAAATTGGAATGCACTGCACTATAATTTAAGTGTGCTTCTGTGTGGTTACTCAGGAAGCTGTTAATAAAAAAACAGAAAAAAAAAAGTAATTTTACTGATACCTGCGGGAAAATCTAGAATAGTGGTCATTCATATTAAATTTATATCAACTTTATGAGGTTTTTGTCATCTTGACACATTTATGGAGCTGTTAAATTTTTGCTGCCTGGGGGATATAATGTACTTGATGTGACCCCACTTATTAAATCGGGACCATGCAAGTAACACTGATGACATGTCATTCAAGAATAAAGTAGAGCCAAGTCTTCTCTAGTTCTAGAGGAAGGACATATTTGACAGAGAAACAGGGAAAGGAAATAGATATTATGATCTATATCAAGAAAATACTTGAAAAGGGAAAGAAGGAGAAATATACAGGCATTTAACTGGTATCTCACAAAACTTCTGCAATTGTTCATGGGTCATAAACCAGGGCATGACTCATGCTACAATAGCCTAAAAGACCTTCCATTGTCCTGACATTAAACCTAAGTGGATAAGCAGATATACAGGATTTGTTACACGTTTCAAGTTTCCATATTAATGTACTTTAGAGAAGCTATAATTTCCATATGGATATGCAAGTGAGCATGCATTGTACTGAGGCCTGTATTATCACTGTGTTGTCATCACTGCTTCAGAATTCCCGTACTCGTTAAGTTGAATCAAATCTAATTTAAATACAAAACTTTTTTAAGCCTGATTTATTAATGTTGGAACCATATCCAGTAACCAAAAAAGTCAGTATCCACTGTAGTTCAGAGAGATCTGAATGATTCCACACCATTGATCGGGAAGGTTCAAACTCATCAATAAGCTATTCATCATGAAGAAAGTGGTTGTATTGTTACATGTCTGAGCTTTGTACTTCATTCTTCGTTATTACTCAGTGAAAAACATGAAGACATTTTCAAAAAATGAATACATGTATATTCATACTTTCAGAATCTTTAGAACATATGGTAATTTTGCTAAAATTTTGGGTCAGAAGGGAACACTTCAACTTCTTTAAATCTTTAAGAACTTGTATAACAAAGTGCTGTGGTTTAACTCTGCAGGTAACTAAAACAACCACACAGCTATTCGCTCACCTTCCCCTTCCTCCCCACAAGGGGAGGGAGATACAACTGGGAAAAAAAAGGTAGAACTCGTGGGTTGAGATAAAGACAGTTTAATAGGATAGTGAAAAAAAGAAAGAAGAATAATGATAAAATAATATATGAGTGATGCACAGCACGATTGCTCACCACCCGCTGACCGATGCCAGCCAGTTCCCAAGCTGTGGTGCGTCCCCAGCCAAGTCCCTCGGTTTATATACTGAGCATGATGTCGTATGGTATGGAATATCCCTCTGGCCAGCCTGGGTCAGCTGTCCTGGCCGTGTCCCCCCCCCAGCTCCCCGTGCAGCCCCAGCCTGCTCGCTGGCAGGGCAGAGCATGGAAAGCTGACAAGTCCTTCAGTGTTTAACAACTGAAAACATCAGTGTGTTATCAACATTATTTTCATCCCAAATCCAAAACGCAGCACTATACCAGCTATCAGGAAGACAATTAACTTTATCCCAGCCAAAATCTGGGCATAAAGACATTTTGGTTAGAGTAAAATTAAAAGTAATACAAATAATTTTCTTGTCAGTAATTTTTTATTGTATTATGCCAAGATAAATGGCTTCATATTTGAAAGTTTAGAGTTAATTTATGGGTTTATTTTCACAAGTTCATTTCTTTTTTCTGTGACAAGGCATGCTCTTCTGGTAGAAAAATATATCCTATATTCCACAGCCAAAAGCTTTCCATTTTTACTAGGCGCTAACTGCATGGTCATGCACCTATTGCTGAAACTCTCAGTAAAAACACTGTTTATTGAGATTTTTAGCTCACTTAGGGAAATCTGATGGTAAATATTCCCATTTCTAAATATAGAAATATATGGTATTTACTGAACTGAATCATAGACATGCAGATTCATATCTTGTGCTTTGCAATGTCCAAAGTCCCTCCTTTTTACATTTTGTTTTATATAAAGCTACCAATCCTGGTGGTTCTCTGATATTAATAATGTGGACCTATTTAGCTTGCCAAATTGGTAAAGAAGTTTTACAATAATGTGTGTTCTGGTGGGCATTCACTGCAAATTGTTTCTGCCCAAATGAAAGCTATGGTGAATGTAGCATCTTCTTTAGTATTTTATAAATTTGGTTTTCCTAAGTGAAGAAATTCAGTGACACGTGAAAACGTATATGGGACTTAATCAGAGTTCTTGTGTGTTAGGGATAGAGAATCCACCTTTTCTTATTCTTTCCACTTTTCTTATGGTCATTACTGTTCTTAATGCATAGAAGTACTCACAAAGAATGAAAACTGAATGAAGACTTGTTCAACAAGGGTGCTGTATCATTTAAGCAATGGGTAACTTTTTTCTTCCTGTAAATTCTAGAGCATCCCTAGAGGTTATGAACTTTAAATCTTAGAGGTAAAGGCTTTTTAGAAGAGGTTATTAAAAAAACCCCAACTAACTAATGAATATTTCACAGCTAAGTATGTCTTTGCTACTTCAACTAGTGACATTTAATAAAATGCTGAATGTAGCACCAAGTACACATAGTGTATTTTCTGTGTAGAAGATAAGCAACTATGACTAATTGTAAAGTAGCCACAAGGTTTTCTCACTAGAGTAATTTTTTTATGCTAAACAGGCAAGAGACAGGCAACTTCCACAAATCCAGCTTAGTCTACTAATCTTCTTGACAGATTGTAAATTATAGCATCCAGAATTTTTCATCAGGGAGATGAATGAATGGAGCTGGAAACAAAGGTATTAATATTATCACATCAAAGATACATGTCCAGTGTTTCTGTGTTTAGGAAAAAAATGTCTTCATTACAAAGACTTCCCTGTTATTTTTTCAGATGAACCATAGAATTTCCAGAATTATTCTGCTCGGGGCCAAACCCACCTCATGTGGGTCAGTAATGAAGGCAGAGGTAGCACAGACCTGTGCAAAATTATTTTGAATATCCCACCAGAAACATGTTCAGTTTACAACATGTTAACATACTACGTAGTACTGTAGACAGAGCAGTTACTTTGTACCGATAGTTTGAATTTTACTTGCTTAGTCATACCTGTTTGGAAAATGAGGCTTCCATGTTTCCAGCTCTTGTGGGGATTGGCCAGTCAGGCTTGGAGAACGGCAGCACGACTGCAACCCTTTCATCTACAATAAGCAACCCCAGTATCCGTCCTCTGTCATCTTAGCACACTATCAGTTCTCTCCACATGCAGATCCAGCAGAGCGGACCTCGATATTGGAAAGTGGACCTCAGTTAAAAAAGGAAAAAGAGAGTAGTCATGCTGGTTGTTTCCTTTTCTATCTTCTTCATTCCATGCTTGCTTTCATTCGTCAACAGTTATGTTTTTTTACCATCAAATGGGCTTAGTTACAGTCTTACTGTTTTTGTAACAGTTAATCAGAACATATAATATGCTCAGTGGAAATAATGTATTTATCACAAAAATGCAAACCACTGAAGAAAACTAAACCACAGGCATTTGAAGGTATGCACGTCACACGCCGGAATGAGAGATATGTTACCTTTAAGATATATTACCATCTTACTAAGGATTACTATGTCAGCAATATGCAAAAGCACTTTATTGACTGAAATAGGTGTATCTGAAAGTATTTTTATCCTACATGGCAAGAGGTGTCTTTTATAGCCCAGTATTAGGAAGAAAATAACATTTAAGTTTATATTCAACTAGAGGAGTTTCTCCTCAGCTATTGACTCTGTACCTGACTTAGAAAATATCATAGGAATTTGGGCTTGGAATTTGGGTGTGTGGGATGACTATGTTAACGTGCCAAAAAATTCTTATGAGATACTGAAAAATTACTGTTCTGAGCAAAAGAAAACTGGAGAAACTTTTTCTATGACCTGGTCTTGTGACAACTGTATCAATAAGAGCTTTTAGTTCCAAGATTCACAGAAGGTTCCAGTTATAAATAATTTTATCTATTAGTTATTTCTTTTTTTTTCTAGTCTGTCCTCCTGCTATTTATCAAAAACCAGTCAGACAAGATGAGCCTTCTCACTAAGGTAGATAAGGTATTTCATTACAATTTCCATTATCATAGAAATAGAGAAAAATCATTCTGAACTGAAAACTATGTCAAAATGTTTAAAACAAATTTAAATTGCAGGAGTTGAAATATTTAGCTCATTCATCCTGTTTGGGTCTATTTTTAAAGCTAATGCTTTGAAATCTGCCTGTGGTTTTTAAATAAGCTGTTCTGTCAGAGTATTTGTCATTTGCACTATGTTTTATTTCAGCTACTCACCTGTCTTTTCATTCATTTTGTTACTAAGGAGAAATAGGTATTGAGCTATTTGAGGAGGGAAATTGCCTCTTCAGGAAAAAGAAGGAAAGCTGCAAATGGATCAGGTTTTACAGCACTGTCTTAGTATCAGTGGCAAATACCACAAGAAATGAATTATTGTAGTGGGTTTTACAACTGCTAAGCAAAGGAGTGTCATGGCCATTTTAGGCGAAATAGTGCAAATTAGTACAGTAAACAGAACTCTATCACTTGGATATTGCAGAATAAACAAATAACCAATAAAGATTAATGGAAAAGAAAAAGACCATATCATAGTTTGCTGTAGAAATGTCACTGATAATACAGATTAGTTTAAGAAAGCTCAAAAAAAAATCAATTTCTAACTTTCTGTATTGTGTTAAACTATTATCGGTCAGAAAACAATGTTTTTAATATGAAATAGTACTTTGTGTGGGATTGTACCTGTTACTATCCTGTAGTAGCTAACTTCTAGTGGAAGGCAAGAGACAACAGCTCATAAGATTGTGTGAAATTCAGGAGGGAGAGTCCTATTTTTGTGCACTTGAAGGTGCATATATGAGACCCATGCAAAAATAAATCTAGAGCAAATCACTTTGTTTTCAAAATTGCTTTCAGCAACATAACAAAATCATGGATTTTTCTGTAAAACACCCTTGTCGGCAAAACTACTAAAAATATGCTTACGGAGTAGTTCCAAACTAGAACCAGTATTTGACATCTTAAGCAGGAAAACAGCTGTACTGAGTGTGAAATAGAAGAACTGAAGAAGTACATGTAGTGATTTTCCTCCCTTTATGCTTGGTTTTAAGAAAAAAATATATACTTTAGAATAGCATTGACCTCATGGTAAATGAAGCAGATAACATAAGTACAATCACAGTATTATCTTAAAATTACTACAGTCCATTACAGGTCATTCATTCTGGTGAATGAACCACAAAACCAAAGTTACATAATGGGTATTTTTTCACTTTGCAGAATTAACACCAAGGAATGTAATTTTACTGAGGGCGTGTTGGAACCAGTAACTAGTGACAAGCTTTTGAGCATTCAGTGTCAGTTTTGGATGCTCAGCATCCTGTTGACTATCTTTGCAGATTCATTTTCTGCCTAATTCTGGGATTTTGTCATATATAGACGCATCATCTTGTTCTTAAATTAGAGTGATATGATTCTGGAGCAGTTGCATAAATCAGTGTACTCAGTGTACATCAGTTTTAGATCTTGATGTGGTTCCCAAGCAAGTAAAAGGAGAACTTCCTTGGAACTTCATTATCCAAGATCAGGGATAGTGTCTCAGTAGAGGGTGAAGTCCAGCCCCAGAGGTGATATTTTGTCATTTTGTGAGAATACTGTCATACTTTTAGTTGAAGAAACAAGTTAACCCACATGTTTGTGAATGAATAGATAGAAAAAAATCTTTTAAGATTTCATTTGAAAAGAAAAGAAAAAAGAACCTGAATATGCACTTGTACTTTTCCCGAGCAACAGTATTGTTCAGCAAGAACTGATATTTCAAAGTGGTCTGTCACATTTACAACACTTCTAAATCTGTAAAATATAATGAAGTTGATCTATAAGCTGTTTCTCATGTAGCATTTGAAATGCAAAGAAAGATCCCTTTTATCATGCTGCTCCAAGATTTGCATGTATGTAAAGGCATGTTTAAATTATAACAGGTATAATAAATTATAAACACAGAAAAGCAAAAACCCCATATATCAAAGAGCTTAAAGGATACAGAAACATGGAACTGGAAAAAAGATACTTTTATCCTGATCGTTAATTTGTGTTCTCACTTTGTCATGTTTATTTTGAAGGAACACTGACAAAAAAGAAAAATTACTTTTTTTTTCTTACAGTAAGTACTAACTGCAATCCAAAGCAATTAGGTTAATACCATGCGTAAGTGGAAATTCCCTTTTCCAGGATATTCTCTAGGTTATACTTTAAGTGAGTTTCAGATTACAAATCTGTCCAATACACTTCAGATAATAAGCTGAAGGTTTATAACTGTTAAAAAACTTATTTGTCATGTTTAATAAATTGTTAACCAATATGCTGTCTCTGACAGTGAACAAAACACTGTTCCTTTTTCCTGAAAGAAAGAAGGAGTTGTCTGTTACATTCATCTCTGATGGAAGGAGGACAATTTATAGACTAGATAAATGTCAACTTGGGGCTTGGTTCTGTCTTGCCCACTGAATTACTCCTCTGGTCCTAATTCGTAAGGCAGAACTCGAAATTTAGATCTTGCATGTAAGACCCCATTTCCCAGGCAGCATGCTGCCTAAAGGTACTTCCTTTGCAACTGCAGTACAGGAGGCACAAACTGCAGTATTTCTCCACCTCTGTATTTGCTTGGCACCGGACCTTCAGCAATAGTGCAGGCTGGTGGCCGATGGCCCATATTCTTCCTGAATACGTGCGCTTGGCACAAGGAGCTCTAACAATACAGCAGAAGGGCAGATTCCTGTCAAAAAACTGGGCTCAGGACATGTATGATGTAACTGCAATTAAAAGTTTCCTAGGAGTCTGTAGAGACATCCAGTGACATATGGGAAAACGTACTAAATCCCTTTGGAAAGGCCAGCCACACTGATTACTGACAGTCCAGTGTGTTATAAAAACCATCACTCTTTCTGTGAGATTTCACCGAGGGTTTGGCCATTGAGTCGCGTAGTCTGTGAAACTGTGCATCCCGTCCCCCCACAGAGTGCTCTCTGCTCCTTCCCCGCTTTCATCTGAATTGCTTGGTGGGGCTGGTTCAACAATGGTACGAGTATTTAAATCCCAGGAGCAACAACATAGAATTGAAAACAAAACAAGTGAGTAAATTATGAGTAACAGATGATGATCATGATGTGCTGAGGCAAGACGATGACATACCCTGAGCGTGCATGTAAGGTGGTATGGCCAGGTCAGGGGCTTTCTGTTCTCTCAGAAATACACAAAACCCTTCCAGTCCTTCTGCTGTGACAGGAGTGGTGCACGCTGGAGGGGAAAGGCAGACTGTAACAACCAAAGAGGGGCTGCATGAGGTCAGCCCAGGAGAGACTCTCTAGCCAAGCTTTCCACCTCCGGCAGAGATGGGAAGAGGATGCCCTGGCAAAGGCAAGAGACTATCCTGAATTCCCAAACATACTTTTTCCAGCCTGCAATAATTTGTGCCTCAGGTAGTCATTAAGCCAAGCTATTTTCTCAAAGCTTTTTAAAAGTTCTTACATTGTTCAACTGTTTTTTAACCCACATAAGATTTTACTATGCACAACATCTTACAGCAGGAAGTTCCATAGGTTAATTAAACATGTGACCATTCAGTTATTAAAAAAATAATTTGTTTTCTATCTAAGTTCTTGTTTATTTTGATGTTCCATACTTCTTGGAAAAGACAGTGAATTATTGTTTTCCTCTTACCTTTTTTAATAACATATAGAAGCCCATCTTTTTTCCCATCAACTATCTCTTTTCCAGACTGAAATATCCCAGTCTTAAGCCATACCAGTTGCTTTTCTCTGGGCTTTTCCCAGTTCTTCCATAAACTTACTGAGTTGGAAACAGACTGCATACAATATTTAAGAAACCAGTGCATCATGTATTTCCATGACAGCACGCCAATGTTTTCTATTTTGTTCTTTTCCTTATTGTTTCTTGCATTTGATTCTTTTTTTTTCACTGCTACTGAGCTTAGAACTGATGTAGTGAAAACCCCAAGATACCACTCGTGAGAAAGCATGGAGTCCATTGTTTTGTATGTGAAATTCAGATTCTTTTTTCCGTATGCATCGCTGTATATCTCTCTTTCTACACCTAATTTTATCTGCCATTTCATGGTACAATTGCTCAGTCTTTCGCCCCTCCCTGAAATTGTTCACAGTTTGTTCTTATCGTCACTATCCTGAATAACCTTATATTGTGAAACTTTGTTCTTCACCTTCACGGACAAGTTGTGCATATATTGAACAAAGCTGATACTAGTACAGATACTGAAGTATTCTCTGCTGAAAGGTGCTCATTCTTTTTTCTGTTTTCTTGACCTTGACTTCATCCTTGCAGAATCTTTCCTTTTAATCCAGAGCTGGAAGAGGAACCTTCTTAGAAACAGACAACAGTTCCTCCTCTTCCCTGGGCTACTTCATAATCAAGAGATCTGGACATTCTCTTTTCCTGATGAATCCCAATGGAAGCCTGTGTTGAAACCAGTGGAGAAATATTTTCCTCTGTGGTCATGACTGCTGCTGCTGAAAAGTGTACAGAGTAATACTAATGTAGATTTAGTTAGTCTTAAAATAACATCTTTTATTTCTGAGATGTTCAGCCATTTGCAAAGCATGTGGCAGTACAGCCTGTATATGGGTGCTTGCATTATCCTCTTACAATTTTACTTAGGATTCCAGCCAGGAAGTAACAAGTGGAGCCCATTTGCCCTTAGTCGTTATATATCATAAGATATGCCAGAATGCTGACCAAAATGATATGTGTTCTACTTAATGTATTACATTTTGTGTTTAAAAGTAGAAAGATTTATTGCTAAAATTATCTTGCCAGTTTTTCAAGTTGAATTCCTTCTCATTCATTCATTCATTCATTCATTCTGTTCTTTGTGGATTTTTAATATTTGCAACTCAAAGGATGAACCCAGATTTTGCCCTCATTTTACACTGCGTTGAATCCAATGTGCAATGGACTGAATCCAGCGCGTGAAAAACAAAAGTAATGTTCTCTTTCTTAGAAATTGAATACCTGTGATTATGTGCTACTCTCTTTAAGGACAGCTGGGGAAATGTATTCTAAACATCACTAACAAAACAAGTTCTTTGTTCTTGGTCAGATTTGAAGAGGGACAACCTTTTTATGAGACTGATTTACAGTACTCTGAAAGCTGTTATCTGTATCCCACTGGCAATTACATTTTATTATTATGTATATGTATGTTTTAATAAGAGTTGTCTTTTGAAATCAGCTCCTCCTTAGACCTAATCTAGCAATAAAGCCATAATGCCAAGTTTATGATATCTTAGTGTGTTGCTATGGAAGTGATATTAGCAATATTAGAAATCCAGCACTGTGGGCTGTGTAGCAGTAGGATGTGATAGAAACTGAAAGCATGGATGCAGTAGAAGAAGCTTTCATTTCAACACAAATATCTTTGATTCTCTGGAAAACCACCAGTGAAAAAGAGGACAATATATCCGAGGAAAGTAAGTATATTTAGATATTACAGTTTATCTTGATGAGGATATCTAGAATGTAAAAGCATAAAGTCCTTAACTGTCAAACAATATGTTTTGAAAAAATAAATTTAAAGGTTAAAATCACTGCATGTGAATTAATATTCTTATTAAGAAGAACGAAAGGAAGGCTTTTTTACTGTTTGCTGTTGTGGTTGTAAGTTTCTTTTTATTTCATGTTTTCTTATTTTTTTCATTTATTTTCATTTTGATTCTGCAATGGGAAAAAGACCAAGCAGATGGTAGCAACCTAGTTCTGTTCCTTTTTAACTGTGATTATTTCCAGTGACAGTTAAGGATGTCTGGCTCTGTCTTGGGCCTTTGTATAGTAAGCCTGTTGATATTGAGTGATTATTGAATAGCTCTATAATATACATTTATGTGCAATTTAAGATACAAAATGATCAGCTCAAGTTTGTTACAATGTGCTTAGATGCATGGAAAGACGAAAGACTTAAGAATGGATCGATAAAGTCATTACTAGATGGAAAATGCTATGAAAACATATTGGTGATGTACGATTAAACTAAAGAACAAAAATCATATACAATCGCTGGTTCCAGCTTTTGACAGGAAACATGAGCCTTTAGGCATAAATGACTGTGAATGGCAAAATGCAGCTGCTGCCTTCATTTGAATAGCCTAAGGAAGACAGGAGAGCAATCAAAACATGCCCCAGCAATAAGCAATCATTTCAGAGCTTTAGCTGACTTAAAAAGCAATAGCAAGTCAGGCTCTGAAGAGCACTAGACCGGATCCTGTGATGTGGCATTGCCAACCCCTTTGGAGGAGATACAATGAATAAAGGAATATTCATGAGAAAAGGGACATTCCGCAGGGAATTAAGCAGCTGCAGAACCCGCAGTCTCCGCATGAAGCATCACATATGTTCCAGTTTCCGCAGCTGCCCTCCAGCCTCTCTTCAGCTGCTGAAACACCCATCCTTGCCTCCGTCTTTCTGGTCTCAGTGAACACTCCCCAGCGGCAGCTCAGGACTGCTTGCGTGTTCAGCAGTTGCATGCAGTGCTAATAAAATCTGTTCTCAAACGCACTGTTTTACATTTACTGCTCCTCTTTTTTTTTTTTTTCTTTTTTATTTTATTTTGCTAAGAACTTAAAAAGTGAGAACGTACGGGTTGCCCTAAGAATGTGCTGGAGCTGTAGAGCTGTGCACAGTAACTGTCACAAATAAATTGCTGTTGTGAGTAGAATTTAAGTACAACAGTGGTTTCAGGAGGGAAAGACATTTCAGAGGAGGTGCAAACCAGAGGTGACATATCCTCACACCCTAGTGCAGTGCCATTTTTTTAAGAGTCCTGTTAATAATAGCACAGGTCTAGAAACAATAGGACCATATTAGCAACACACTGTCCCAGCTAAAAGCCCATTTTTATTTGCCTCCTGGTTTTGTGGCAGACTTGATCAGCAAGAGGTTGAAGGTCCGTACCATGCTGCCTGGTGTATTTTACAGACATGCCCACAGCTATCTTTATTCTTGCTGACATGAAATAAAGTATTTTGTGAGGAGGTGAGAACAGGTAAACCAGTGTAAAATATAAAAATAAATGATTACATCTTCAGAGGAGCATATTTTGTTGACCTAACTCCAGATTTTCCTGCTTCACATAGCTCCGTTTCTCTTCATTCACCATTCTCTCTTTTATTGCATTCCATAATTGCCAGAAACAAATGAAATCCAAAAATTCTGCGGAGAAAAACAAGTTAAGCACCCCCAGCTGTTCGCAGCAGCATGAGCTGCTGCTCCATTAATTCCAATATGTATGTGCACAGGCCTCAAGCACAGCCTTGCCCCAGCAACTGCTAGCAATGCAGAATTATTGCTTATCATAAATCATTGTAAGCCAATCAAAGCTCTGGATACCCTGGTGTTTTGACCCACGCTTTATTTGTGAGAACGGCACTTCCAAATGTTGGAAAACTATTGGGCAATTTCATTTTGTTATTGTCTTTGTTGAACTTACTTTTTACCTCTGTCACCTTATCATTATTACTTAAAAAAAAAAAAAAAAAAAGGAAAGAAGAGGAAAAAAAAGAAGAAACAATTTGGTTGCTAGCGTAACGGAAAAGCATTTAAGTTGCTTATAGAAGTGTAGTACCATGGTATAGCTTTGCTTACACGGGGAAAAATTTAAACCAAGAGCTGTATTAACTCATGAAGATTTAAACCATGCCTGTGTCACCATTCAGATGTTTGTTGTTGCCTGCAAATGAGCTCTCTATAAAGGTGAAGTAAAAAATGCTGTGTAGAATATATTGCTAAACCGACATCAAAGGTATAGTAAGTATTTGTGTTGCCCGATGAGAATAAATAAATAATTACCTCCGAGTTGTCTTGACAGGTACAGTCATTGGTCATATGGTGCCATTTTTTTTGCTTAACAGATCAATGCATAATGGCTAATGGAGTGTTCTTCTTAAAATTTCTTGAAACAATATGGTCAATGGCTATATCAGGTAATATGTCATACTCGGAGGTCATAACTAAGGAGCTTTTCAGATGCATCCAGAGCCTTATACAAACACAGGAGATACACCAATTCTAATTGATTTGGATTCACTTAAGCTGAATTGAAGACTGGTTTATATAATATGCCTCACTCTTAATTAAGTCCTTGCAATCTTTTGCACTTTTTATCTATGTCAATTTAAATAACAGCTTAATTAATTTTTTGATTGGAAGACATGAAGGTATGAAAAGGTTGGTTTGTTTTTAAAAGAAAACTAAAAACCTGCTTCGGTTTGTTTACCTTACTCTACTCTGTTTTCTGTCAGTATCTACATTAAAACATCTTCAGTTCCTTTAGCTCCAGGGAGAAAAATTCAGCTAATGTTTGCAAGTGGATTTCAAATTGGTACTGTTATTTAGTGGAATGTTTTCACTGCACAATTAACTGGACACCTTATTTGAGTTGTAACTCACTCCAACCTCATCATCCACACAAAGGAGCTAGGTTTTAATTTGCTCGATTATTTAAATGGCAATACAGGCAAGCGTCTAAGCGCTGCCTTCCGGATGAAACCCACAGGTGAGGGTTTGGATAAAGTCAGTAAGCAGGGGATAGTCATCCAGTGTCAGGACAGGTGTCAGGCTTGGCTGGCAGGCGCCTGCATACGCTGTGCAGTGAGAAGCCAGAGCATATCGTGCAAGTCAGCGTAACGAAACACTGGAGCTTACTGGTCTGCACGGTCCAGTAATAAAGTGGGGCTGGGGGACAGTGAACACAGTGGTGTTTTGGGACTAAATAAACCTGCCTGTGTGGTGTTATCACTAAAGAGCATTCCAAATTGTGCTTATATTTTAAAACCTTATGAAACTTTCTATCCATAAAATCTAATTGTGAATTTTGCTCAGTGTAGGGACAATTTCTACCCAGCGGAGGAATGAACATTGATAGCATTTACCTGAAGATACGAGCCATATTAATTGCACCCTGCTAAATAAACAGGTAACATATGTAGTTTGGGAAGGAATACAAAATAATGCTGGAGAAATGTCATTGCTAGTATCTCTTAATAAAAACAGTTTTTCAGTAAAATATCAAAACTATTGAGTGAATTGAAGTCGGTGATAGAAATGCCTTTGGAATTTGAATGTATGTGCTTTCGTTGCTTGTATGACATCTCATTTTATGAATTGTGTACATTAGACTGTAAATGTAATGTGTTAAAGGAAACCTTTCAAAACCAGAAGTATAGAATAATAGTACTAAGATCAGGAATTAGTAATTATTCAGTTTATTTGACAGTTCATTGCTTTGTAGGGAGAGACAGAACAGGTATCTCCTGATTAACCTAAGGTTTTGGGGATAATTGGTCTGAAAAGGAAAGCAAGGTTGAAAGAACATGGAAATTATCTGCATCACTTCTATGAAGTGTATGCATGGTGCTAAACTTCCAGAAAAGGTATTGCGGGGGAGATAACCTATGGATGTTTAGCAAGAATCTTTATCAGAACGCATAAACTAGAAAGCAAATTTTCACTGTACGTCTGTCCAAATGTGCATGCAGGAAAAAGCAAGTGCATGTTTACAGTGCATGTTTTAAGTACAATTAACAAAAAAAAAAAAACAACCCACACCTCTTCTTTCCACCATAACTTGATCTTTAATTCTTCACCGGCTGTTGACTAGCTAGCAAAAGAGCAAAGGGGAGATTTGCAGAAATACCTTTGCATACCCACAAGATGTAATGCATTCATGATGGAAGTGTGAAGATCAGTGTGTTTCTTTATTGGGTAAAAGGGTTTGGAGAATATATAATGTATGTTTACTCCAAAATATTTTAAACATTTGTTTCTGTAACACTAGTCCTTTGAACCCTGGATAGAAAAAAATCATCCAAGTGATGGGTGTCTCCCTCACTTGCTCTTAATCTAAACTAGTTTACGCAGTGGAAAAAGCACAGAATAAGTTTGAGTATGATACAGATGAAATGTAGTGAAATAAATCTCTGTGCAATGGATGCAGTTGTCAGAGCAACAACGCTGTGGAATTGCTCTGATTAGAATCAGAGTAGTTTAGTTTAACCCCTGTGTTACTAATTTTTTATCTTAATTCCTTTACTGTCACCAGTTTATTTCTCAAGCTGAGCAGTGTTGGCAACCAAAAATCTGGTGTGGGGGTGAGAAAGACCAAGTCAGTGTTAATTCAAAAGCAGTGCAGCTAGAAGTTAGTGCCCAGCACTGTGAATCTGGAGACTGAAGCAAAATTCTCTCAATTTAACATGAGCTTTATTGTAGTTTGAGTTTTATCTTGAATTCAGTGGCAGTTCTACAGCTGACTATGACCTTGATTTGACTTTAGTGAACTCATAAAATTCCCTATCTGTAAACTGGATGTCGTTTTTGTGCTTAAAATGGATGCAGTGAGACTTAAATCATTGGTATTTTTTGTGTATAAGGAGCACGAGGGTCTTGTAACAACAAAGCCTATAAACAGGCAAAGCAGATAAAATCTTCATGAGTATTGCAAGGGAGAAATCACAAGCCAAATTGTTTAGTTAAATTTCAGATACGCACTAAATTGCAAGTCATGCCTTGCCAGAATTATTTTGATACTTCTTGAAGAATGATAGTGAAAATAAAGGGAGTTGTCTTCTGTGCTGGTGTTAGAAAGGTTTCTTCTCCATAACAGTTTATTTGGATGTTGCAAGAAGGCTGGAGAGGAGAATATATTTCTCCTGAGGATTGTTAAATGCTGGTACTGCCCTAGTGTCCCATAATGGGATTATTATTGTTGTTGTTAGTACTGTTGTCATTGTTGTTATTATTGTTATTGTTTTAGTTCTGACAATTTTCATTATGCTCTTTTGATTGTACTTTAATAAATTAAAGAATATTTCATCAAAATTACTGCTTCTTTGGTTGTGACCTCAATTTTTACATATGTTGTAGGCATCTAATAGGTATATAAATTTGATTTAAACTATCTAATAGTTGCTAATAAAATTAAATTTGTTGATTGTTTGCACAATGTTTATAATAAAACTTTTTTAAATAAAATTGAAAAGGTCAGATTTATCTTATCATATCCTAGGTTAACAGATATTGCGTTCGAGTTAGCACATTTTTGCATGAAAATGTAGATGTCTATTTTGCATGCCATTTTAGCATTTTAAAGTTAGTCTGTAACTGAATTTTCTTATGTGAATTAGATTTATTTCTCATTATATTTCTCTTCTCACCATTTTAAGTTCTACACTCTGCTATGTATTCATGAATTTTAAAAGCTAAGGTGCAAGAGTTGACTGTTGACTCTTGAGGTTGTCACAGGACAAAGCAAAAAAATACTTGTTCTTTTAATGATATTTCATCCTGAAAGGAATCATACATGATTGCAGTGCTTTGAAAATATTTCATCAATCCAAAATAGAATTCCACTTTAAGTTTACATGTGTTCTATAATACATTCAGCCTATAAAACTAAAGTATTTTATAATAGCTGTACTGAATCATAGCTGGATTTTAGTTTTAGTATTGGCCAGATAAGTACGGCCTCAAGATACTGATCCACATTGACTTTTGTCCCATGACTCCAGAGCACAGCTTCATCCTCCATTTGTCTTACTCTGGAATTTCTTTTTGTTACTCTCCTTTCTTCTATCAATACCGATAAATTGAGTCACAAAAGTCAATGTGTCTCTGTTCCCTGGGATACCAGTATTTGAGATGTACATCAAAGAGGAAGCAAGATACTGTGGGATGTATGTTGTGTCATACACCTCCTAATTGGTTGTCGTTACTCCATGTCTACCACACATCCTCCACTTATTACCCTGTTTGGGCTCTCTGCACCACGCAGTTGACCATGTCTCCATTCTAGGCATAAACTACCTCTTTTCTTCAACACTCACATTTTCTGATATGTTGCATTGGCTGATGTTGCATTGCTCGGACGATGATTGCTTGTCATCATCCTGCTGGGAAGGATGTTTCCTGGGTTGAAACACTGTGTGCAGATATGTGATACATCTGTACAAAAATGATAGCCTGGCACCTTCTTCTCCCTCTCTCCTTGATTCCCGCACTACAGCGGATTTTATGAACTCCCCTTTGACAGTGTCTGTGGTCCTCAGGATCATAAAGCCAAATATGGGAACAATTATCTATATGATTTTTTTGCCTTTTTTAACCTTTAAAGTGCCCTGTACTTTTAGGAAATTAAACAATGCACAGGCTTAAATGCTCTTACAGCAAAGCAGCATCAAGGTCATCACTTCCATGTTAAGGGTAACATTTTTATATTAATTTAAATCCTTTTGGTTCAACATCAAAGTTATAAAGTGGAGGTTTGTTTGAAGATATGCTTTTCCCTTTTTTCCTCCACCAGTAACATATGTTAGTGGGCTTGTGCTAGGACCCATGAACTGCATGCCCATGAGTTCAAGCTGGATTTATATTAAAGCTATTTAATTTTGAGTAGATAGAATTATTTTCAGTTTTCTTGAATTTTTCAGTGGTTAGTTACTGGCATGTTTTTTCTCGTGTAAGTTGTGGTTTCTTTGTTGTCTAACATACTCCTATGGACAGTGTAACTTACTGCATCAATTGAAGTGAGGTTTTAACTCAGTTTTGAAGCTGGTCGATGTTTTCTAGTTATAGGATTCTCTTTAGGTGATCTTTTAAATACTACAGTGTTACCACGGGTTGAGTTAGAATGGTATATTAGTCAAATGTTGTAAAATATGACCATTTCTACCAGTATTTCCTATTCTGTATCTTTCAAAATTGTAACTTTTTCAAATCAAGTAAAAGTTGTTTTTATCATGAACTGATGTCGTTTTATCAATCTAGAGGAAAATATGAAGCTATTTAGGTTAATTTGTGGGGGATTGACCTTGGCTTAGATAGGAAACTCATATTCATTATATTTAGGAAAGGTAATAAATTGATTAGAAGGCTTAGTCTGTAAAATTTATCTTACATCATGACTTTAACAGTTAGGCTATGATTCTAATCAAAAAAAGTCACTTTGGATTTTAAATCTATTTTTATCACCCAGAACATCTTATCTGTCAATATTTGATTAGAGGTCCTTGCTGCTTGAGACAGCTTTTCTCTGTCTGACAGATAATCTGAAGCTCTAAGACCATCGATTGAAGTTTCATCTCTAGGAGGGAGAAAAAAAAAAAGAGCTAGGAGATAATTTTTGATCACTTCAGCCTGTGACTTCTGCCTTGAGCCCAACAGAAAGGCTGACTCTTCCTGTCTTATCACCGCAAACACAGACTACTCCAGTATTGATTTAGACAGAGATGTTCAAATAAGTTCCAGCTTGATTATTTCTTCATAACATCTCATCTAAGTTTAAGAGAAACTATCATGTTTTTTTTCCTTTTCAACCTTTTGCCCCTTTTAATTTTCAGTGCAGTAGAAAATGTCACCAGTCTAACACAGGCATTTGATATGCCTGTCCATAGTGCTACAAATACCGTAAGAATGTTTCTGTTCAAGTACTGTCTGAGGTGAGTACTTCATTACAGTACAGTAACTGTCCTGAAGATGAAAAAAGGGCTAAAATTTCAGTGTAAGACGTATGTAAAACCAGAAACAGAGAAATTGATTTGTTGTTGGAGACCCTGAAAGGTCTTTTATGTCCACCTGCTATGGTGACAAGTGCTTGTCTATTCTGTTTATAAATATATCTTTTGAGAAAAATTGAAGGACATTTCTTGGTACCTGTAGGAAAAAAATACTGCATTTAATATTTTTGAACATTCAGTTTAGTTCACAAATCTGTATTTGATAATAAATAGCACATATTTTCCCCACATAACAATTTTGTGTGCTGAAAATCAGGCGTTTATTTAGATATGTACTGTAAATATAGAAGTAGATTTCTACCTTTAGTTATACAAGTAATTTTTTTATCTAAATGTATAGCTTA
Organism: Phaethon lepturus; assembly: GCF_000687285.1. Lineage (NCBI taxonomy): Eukaryota > Metazoa > Chordata > Aves > Phaethontiformes > Phaethontidae > Phaethon > Phaethon lepturus. The sequence continues at coordinate 92,572 of NW_010525395.1, read as the reverse complement.
CGTGTATTGCTTACTCTTCCCAGAAGGATAACTTGTGAGTTCTTCCTTCTACTGACATATTTGGATCCTGGATAAGGTAAATTCAGAGGCTAACAGGCAGAAATGTATTAGCTGACTATACAAAAGTTATTGTGCATATTTTATATCTTTATATTCATCTCTTTTGAGATGAAATGTGTTGAAATTTGACAGTATTTGACGTTTGAAGTTAGATTTTATGTCAGACAGAGAAGTGTCGGTAAAAAGCTAAAAGGAAGGTGAAACTTTGTTATGCTTAGGAATATTTAGCATAAACATACAAAGAACCAAGATTTTTCCCTGGTGTTGGAATGAAAATGTATTGATATTAGCCAAAATAATCAGGGACAGGACTGGGTACCTGAGATTGCAAGACATCTAAAGATGTAGAGTCAAACTTATTAAACCCAAACATACTTGAAAACAAGAAACAAAACCACTAAAAATTTGCCACAAAATTTTTGCAAATAACTCAACTCTGTTGACATCCACATTAACAGCTCAAAATTTTAATATAATATGTAGATAACTGGAAGCCAACATAGGACTCAAAGGGGTTCCTGAATATAGCTGTAAGGTTAGAATAGTGATAGGGACCCTTAGTAATAGGTGTCCAAACAAATGTACATCAGAGATACTCAAAATTATTGGATAATTCATATCTAAATAAGCTCTCCTTTGGTTTGCTGAGCTAATGACCTGATTAATTTTGACCTGTAGCTTTGTCAGTTATGTGTTTTCCTTTTATACGTCTGTGTTTGAAGCAAATTAACGGTATGAGCACAGAGTAGTAATTTGTATACATCACAGAAATGCTATCATCTGCCTTGACTGGAGTGTTTCTTAATCATTCTTCTTGTGCTGGTTTAGGCTGGAATAGAGTGAACTTTCTTCATAGTAGTTAGTATGGGGCTATGTTTTGGATTTCTGCTGAAAATGGTGTTGATAATTCAGCGATGTTTTTGTTATTGCTGAGCAGTGCTTACACAGAGTCAGGGCATTTTCTGCTTCTCACCCCACCAGCGAGCAGGCTGGGGGTGCACAAGAAGTTGGGAGGGGACACAGCTGCGACCGCTGACCCCACCTGACCAAAGGGATGTTCCATACCATATGATGTCATGCTCAGCTTATAAAGATGGGGGAAGAAGAAGGAAGCGGGGGATGTTCAGAGTTATGGCATTTGTCTTCCAAAGTAACAGATACGCCTGATGGAGCTCTGCTTTCCTGGAGCTGGCTGAACACCTGCCTGCCCGTGGGAAGGGCGTGATTGAATTCCTTGTTTTGTTTTGCTTGCGTGCGCGGCTTCTGCTTTACCTGTTAAACTGTCTTTATCTCAACCCACGAGTTTTCTATTTTTAATCTTCTGATTCTCTCCCCATCCCACTGGCGGGGGAGTGAGCACTTTTCACAATACTTTTGAAATGCAATATTTTATCTACTTCAAGTAATCTGAGGTTTCCTTGCTGATTTAAGTTTAGATTAATCTGCTCTGTCAAAAGTCTTGGAAAAGAATGAGTAGTTTATATTTGTTGACAAGAATGGACAGCAATTGTTGGTTTTAACCAAACTTTGTGTTGAGTCTGGAGATTTTTGAAGCTTGAAGCTCAGAGCAGTGAGCAGGAAGAATGATCCTGCTCAGATTCCTGCATTTCCAAAAGCTGCCAGCTGAAAAGTAGCAGGTAACTTTACAGTTAATTCAGTATTGTTGAGTCATTAAATAACATTTAATGGCAGTCTGTATTTCACAGCTCCCTGAATGAAAGGATCTTGAGGGAAAAGCAACAGGAGAAACAAAATTAAGAGAACCTGTCTGTCTTTTGAAGAGAAAGCAAGCTGTTTATAGTGACAGATAGGCATAAAACTTTCTCTGAGCTTAGATTTAAAAGATGAGCAGGATTACTACAGAGGGAAAAATATATTTGATTCACTTTCATTACTGCAGGAATGAAAATGTCATTTTAAGTGACATATTGAATCTGCTGCATATTTAACCATCACAATAAGCAATATTAGTTAACAAAGTAACAAAGTTAACAAAATTCCCATATTTGAATCAGGCATTTATACCACATTAAAATATGGGCGAATAAACAGCAGTTAAATAAATATTAAAGATCTTCCAAATATTATGCTCTGGAGAGCAGGTAGATGAATAAAAGTCAATTCTCATTCTATATACTAGAAAATCCCATCCTAGAAGAGAGAGTTGGCTTGGGATTTTTTTTTTCTGTCTTTTCATTTGTTCATTGATGTTCACAGTTGTGAACTTCAGGAAGGAAATAACATCTAGATTGTTTATCATTCCATCCACCTTCAGAATGGCCAGGGCACTTTTTTTTTTTAATTTGCTTTTCCTGAAGAGATTCAAAGGCTTAAAATGGGATTAGACTCAACAGATGAACTTGTGAATTTTTTTTTTTGCTGTTCTCTGCTTCTATTTATGTTGTATCAACCTGTTCCAACTCCAGAATTTCCAACAATGTCTTTCCTTGCTTTTTCATGGAAAACACCTCTGCTTTATTTGTTTCAAAAATATTTATTTTCAGATTGCTTTGCCAGATGAGAAGGTGACATACTGTCATAAACTGTCATGTACTGTCATATAATGGAGATTAAGGTCAAAATAACATTCAGTTTAGTTGACGTACTGAGCTATGCATGACCTGCTTTCCAAACTATTTGGCATTACCAATAGCTCAATGGTACAATACTTGAAAGCAAATCTCCTGCTGACTTCTGTTGCAGACGTTACTGTTCAGCATGTCTGGATATCAGAAATCAGGTCGTCACTAATTATGTGTCCATATTTAACGGTCATCCATGAACAGTCTATTTTAAATGGCTTGTTCATTAGCACATAGGAATTCAGTAGTTAAGGACAGAATATGATTTAGTTCCGTGAGTTTTCAGTCAGATGCTTTAACTGTGAGACTGTTTTTGTGGTGGTGTTATAATAACAGGTTTATTTTAGGGAAACTGAGGTTGGGGGGGAAGGAAGAAGGAAGAACTGAGACTGAGGAGACAGGCTCCTATTGCCAGTGTTAATAAGCAGACTTGTATCATACACAGTCCTCAGATGCTGCCAGCAAAATACCCGGTGACCTCAGTCTGAAGCATTCTTAATACAAATGAAATTTATCAATTTCAGAAAAGTTGTCTTTTCTAAGCACGTGAAGATTGTATTTTTAGAAGCAGATAATTTGGGCAGATTTCCACAGGTATGGCTAACCCATGTTTTCTGTAAGAACATTCCCTGTTATATTTTAGCTGCCTGATTTGAAAGCACAGAATTTCTATAGCTTTCCAAGTAATAGTTGATGAGAATCAATCATCAATAAAAATTTCTTTTAATATTAAGGAAAAACACATTTTCTGTAAGCTGTTTTCTCTAAAATCAAGACAAAGCAAATAATCTTGCACAGACAATTTCAGCCTTAATTATTCTATTTTTTTGAAATTCTATATAACTCAAATCATTGCCTTGAAAAAAAATACTATTAAACACCAAAGGTGATACTCACAGTTCCATATTTTAATATTTAATGACAGAAACTAGAAGAGGAGGTTTTTGTAGCGCTCCTCTTTCAGCAAAATACATTGTGTTCTGAAATCCCTGAAGTGAGCTGAAAACCTGTCACTGGTTGTAAATGGGCTTTGAATAAAGCCTATAATGAAGGCATAAAATTATTTTTACAAAATTTCTCATCAGAACAGACATTTTTTATTCTCTGTAGGATATATTTTGAAAGAGTTTTGCTGAAACTACATTTGTAATTGTTTCTTTTTATTCCAAAGCACCTTGTCCCTCAGTTCAGTTTTTGGATGTAGTTTTCTAATATTGTTAAGGCAATTGGCCACTCAAGTTTCTTTATACTTGTCTCAGCAGATGTGTTGTTAAAGGCCTCATCTCACAAATGTTAATCTCTTTTACCTATTTGATTGGAATTTTGACTATTCAATTAAGTTCTCCACTGATTCTTTGAATGAAAATGTGTGTAGGTGCATATATATATATATGTATGAATACATGTTTTGGTGTATACACACATATATAGATCTACACCAAAATCTTTGTGGGTTTTTTTACTGTGTTCAGGAAAAGAGCTGTCACTACACTTTAGTTACTCATAGCTAACCAGATAGGAAAACTCTTCACTTCGCTATTCTTGTGTGCAAAGATATGTTGACAGAAAGCAGGGAGGATTTTGTATCAACAAATAAAACTGATATGAAGGTAAAGTAATATGTCAGTTATATGACAGACTGATAGGACACAAACTGTTGAAGGAAACGTCTACTAGGTATGCTTGTAGATTTAGCTTCCAGGAAGAAGATGCAGCGAGGAATGTAGTTCTTTGATGATTATATTAGTCCAGCTTTTAAGAAATCAAATTCTGATGTTTGTTGTTATACCTTTGGAAGATTCTTTCCTAATCTAAAGTTATTTTTTCATATCTTGATAAATAAATCCCTTAGATCTTTCCAGAGAAGTGCAAAGCTTCCTTATTTTTCCTTTTTTACCATGCCCTAACATTTCATAAGGAAATGTTATCTTTTATTAAATGGTCAAACAATTCCAATAAAAGTTTATTATTCATTATTAATTTCTACCACGTATCCTTATCTACTTAACACTGTTCTTCTTTTGCACAGTAAAAACCATGGAGACTTCCTTTCTTACTTTCCAAAAATTAAATATCAGGAATTTACAGTCTATGAGAATTTTCTGTCTATGAGAACAGACTTTTCTGGAAAGCTTAGAAACTTGGACCTTTCTAGAAAAATCTTGCTATGCTTATTTAAAGTAAAGCTATGAAGTACAACTAAGGGTCTTCAAGACTTTTCCTGGACAATGAAAAATCAGAAAATATATTGAAGTATATTCAATACATTCAACCAAAATTTCATCTGATGAAACTATAAATGCCCTGTATTATATTGATGCACAGGAGATTCCAGTCTCTTGAGCAAGCATACTCATTCTCTTTTTTTGTTTGCATGTTTGAATATCTGACAGAATGTGAGTAAATGGTAAAGAAAGTAGATGAGGCTAGCTGGGCTTTCAGGCTACATTCCTTGCTGTATCTAGACTGTATTTTCCAGGGGCTCATGTTTAGTTTCCACAGCTTTGAACAAGAGAATCTTATTTTAGACACCTCATGAAGTAGTCTTAATGTATGTCTTCAAGAGGAGAAATGGATTCAAATAGCATACTGTGCAGATTAGGTGTATATATACCACTTCAGTGTTATTTGAACGTTCAGGAACAGTTTTCTGCTGAATCTAGTACAGAACTTAATTTCACCATGAGTAGTCATACATCTCATGAGAGATTTGGATGTTTCAACAGACATATAAATGGAAGTATTTTGGAAAATCATAGAATCATTAAGGTTGGAAAAGACCTTTAAGATCATCAAGTCCAACCATCAACCCAACACCACTAAACCATGTCCTGAAGTGCCACATCCACATGTTTTTTGAATACATATGCAGAGCTAATCCTTTTATCTTGTTTAAAGGAAAAGCATTTTTCTGACATATTGATCCATTTTAATGCTACTGGTTGGATGTTAGGAGCTCTCTACTTTGATATCTTAGTGGTTAGTAACAAAAAGGAGTATGTGAATTTTATATTTCAAAAAAATCTGGAAAAGACTACAGTGACAAGTACCACAAACCCCCCAATCATTTAGTTGGAAATACTCCTAAATCTCCAAAATATGTTAACAGTTTTGCAAGTAAATGGGTTTATAGTTTCATATAAAAAAGAATTTTGTTTCTTTTTCCGGTAATCTTAATCAATTCTTTTTTAATATCTGCTGAAGCTCACTCTAAATTTGAACAAGTTTTCTTTACTGTATGTAGTTGTCAGTTAAAAAAAAAAGGTTTTTTTTAATATGTCTGGTTTTAATTCTTATCTCTAAAAATCTTCTTTTTAGTTTGGGTATTTGACCTTTAGGATGGCATTTTCCCTTCATTCTGTATTAGTTTTAGGACAGGGCAATGCATTCCAAATAAAATCAATGAATCACGGAAAGAGATACATGATAAGGCTGCTCAAGAAATATTTGTACTGGTTTTGAGGTTTGCAGATAAATATTTTGTAAGTTTGGAGAAATGAATATATCTTTATTAAGTACTATTTTTGAGCTAGTGAGATGGAGATCATTCCATAAAAATTTCATTGCATACATCAGTCCTTAGTTGCTTTTATAGAAAATGTGAAGTTTCTATTCTCTAAACTGCTTTAAAGACAGTGTGAGCAGCACCTTTTTCAATACATGCCAGTGCAAATTCAGGAAATCAATGGTAACATTTTTGCATTTGAAAGTGCTGCAGCTGCAGTTCTGATGTTGTGGTTGAAAGATGACAAAAGGTGTACAGTAGGGTTAGATCAATGACTAGTATTTTTTATGCATGAGCTTCATTGTTTTCTTTGCTCTGGCTAATCCACTCAGTGTCATTCTTGACTCCTCTCTATTCTCTTTTTCAGCTCAGTAAACCTTCTTTCAATTTTATTATCAAAATCCATCCTTTCCTCCTTTCTATTCATATCCTTGTGGACAATTTGTCCCTTCTTTTCTATCTAAAATTTGAATACTTGACATGTTATCTTCTCCCCCACTTATGTCCTTCTGTTCAAGTCTAGGTTTTTTGCCTTTGTATCTCTTGCAGAATCAAATTCAAGCCCTTTGCCACTTTTTTTAATAAAGGGTCTCGCCTCACGTGTCTAAACTAATAACTGCCTCTTGTTCTTTATCTTCTCTTGCTTCACGTTACTGGTTTGTTTTTCCTTGTTACTCTTCTTGCTTCCTGTGACGTGAATAGTCATTCTATTATATCCTCTTATTACAAAGTCTTTCTAAAAAGGCTTGCTTTGAGAAAACGCCTCAGTACTTTTGTTTCCAAAACTTCCAGTTCTTATATTTCTGCAGCAGAGGTCTCTGAAAGCATGTAGGGGATAGTATTTCTTACTAGCAGTGATACTGGTAAGTTATCATGCTAAAACGAAGACTAAGTGATGTGACACGAGACTGACTGAACTGGTAACATGGGTTCAGATTCTCTGACCCTGTTTTGGTTGTTTTCTCTGACCTGCTACATTAGTTTTATGGCTTTAACTGTTTTAGATGTAATGATTTACAAATCATCAGCTGCCAAAAAAATGACAGAGGGAAATGACTAATGTCCCTTTTTAGCAAGGAGGCTTGCTTTTTCATTTTTTCCTTTTAGTTTACTCTTTCAAGCATGAATTATTCTGTAGTATATTAAATGAATATGCTGTTGGTCTCAAGATTTTCATCAGTAATGAAGACTAAGAGTAAAAAGCCCTGATCTGAAACAAAGCCTAAATGATCCTTCCTACCAAAAGAGATATTAAAGGGAACAGGAGAAATCTAATAAATGAAATGACTCCCATCTTCACCCTTGAAATATCTAGTCTTAGATATGGTGTGCTCTGCAAAGCATCAGTATTCATGACAGAGTAAACTGTATTAATAGCACTGAAAAATTAATTATTTCATAGCACAGATCTTGTTTTATTCTACTGCAGTCTTTTCAAAAGAGAAAATGAAAATTGATGAACGTTCTGCTATGAATTATTTTCTTTTTTACAGTATTTAACTTCACTAGGCTGCCATTGTGCATGTCATGTCTGATGGATAAAATATTCCTGCAGCAGCTGTACAACAACATAATTAAATATGTTTCCTATTTTTGATGGATAAATTCCTGGAAACTTTTATACGGTGGAACAACTGCATTAGCCATCATTTTTTTGTCTGGTATATTGCACTAAAGAGCCTCATTCATCTATACATACTATAATATAGAATTGTAGGGAGGGAAATTACAATCAGGATGAACTAGCTGATCGGAGTCTTTTTAGTTCTGACAATGGAGGTTTCTTGGGGATTGGTGGTAAAACATTGTTTAGGAAGTAAATGGTCTGCTTTCAGTTTTCTTGAAAGAAAGTTAATCTATTAAACATCATATTTGCAAATGTGATTTTAGAGTGTCAAAATTTGAGATTTTCCTTTCTTGGGAAATTGTAAATATTGTTGTGAGTTTTAACCTTGCAAATTCAATTATACAAGTCTGATCTTGAACAAACATCAAAACTTCCAGATGAAACATTTGTGTGGGTTTGTTTCACATCTGACCTCCATTCTTTAAGAATGTTATTCCACCACTGTCAGTGGGATCACTCAGTCCCAGCTAGTCTGTATCTTCTTTCATGCTCCATGAAGATGTGGTTTATATGCAGCACAGCAATAGCTCAGTAAGTGGGGAGACTGTGACCGTATCGAACATCTTATGAACCTAAACCTTGGACACAAACAGGGAACATGAAACACCTGCAATGCATTTCCTAAGAGAAACCCCAACAACTCAAAGGAATGCACGTATTAATATCTTGTGATTGGTATATGCAGTGCAAATCCCCAGCCTATATGCTTGGTGGATTTACACTGCGGTGGGTTTATATTTTTTTTATTTACACCTTTTTTCCCGCCCTTGGATGTCAAATAGCTCTTACGAGAGAAATAAAGCAAGTAGGGCTGCCCTGCTCACTTTCCATTAGGAATAGCTCTGGTAGACTGGTAGGAAGGAAGAAGAGACAGCCGCACTGTTACCTCTGCACCATCAGAGTTATCGGGTAACACTGCAAGTTATGTAGTGGATAGCTGGGGATAAGTCCTACTTCTATATTACAGCATATGGCTACTGATAGTTATACCTGCCTTGGTGTGCTGCAGATCAAACCTAGAGCCACTGTGGCATTAAAGAATTAACACAAAATGCGTCAGTTTGACAGCAAATGCTGCATCCCTAAAGGAAACTAAACTGCAGTAACAATCTCTTGGAAAGGGCTGTTCCGAATTATATTTGCAATAGGCTATGGTACCTGAGGGAGGAAAGGATTTATGTTCCAACTCTGTAGATTATCAGTGTTATCACTTCAGCTATTTGACCATTTAATTTAGCAAAAAGCTTGTGTGTTCTTTTTCACTGGTTTTTGTCCTTTTTTCCCTTCTCTTGTTGGATGGTCAGCTCTAAACGTGTCTGCCTGATTCTAGTCCTGAAACTCATGCCCTACAGCTTTCCAGATACAGAAATGTCAGCCAGAAGGACAAGAGGGTTCTGTGAAGACTGGCTTCAATGTGACTCTAGGTGGAAGAAAACTTGACTTTATGTCTTTTGTATAGGACAAACTCTGCTTGCCACAGCCCTGTTAGTATTCCACAAAACATTCCGGTTTCAAGCTCCATTAAAAAATTTCTTCAGCTAACACTAGAAACTCCTTTAGAAGGAAACTTTTTCTCTCTATTGAGACTACATTTCTAAGCTGGGTGTCCAAAGTGTGTACAGTCATTCCCATAGTTTTCAAACTATTTAAAGCAGAACAGGCCATTTGAACTAACTGGGAGATGATGATGGTGATGCTGATTATTATGCGTCTTTTATGATAATAAAATGTCCTTCCTTTGAGTTGGTTAACAGTGGAACTAATGCAGCTTACTAGAGTCTTGGCTTGGCACCATGCATTTATAGGTGATACAAACAGCATGAACTATGGAAGAAAGGGAACACAGGTGACAGATAGATGGGAGTACAACGTAAATGAATGGGAGGCTTTTCTGAGATCAATTCCTGCATTAATAGCTGAAGCATCAGCTCTGGAACCCAATAAAGTCTACAAGACATTGTTCTAAGTGAGTTTCAAATATTTTTTCAAATTCTTCTCTCGGTTTATGCAAGTCTGCTCTTATTAACTCACATAAGTGTATTCCCAAAACTAAAATGAAATATGAGATGTGTAAAACTCATCCATGATCTTTATTCATGATAAATATGCCTGAGACTGTTCTACATTAGCAGAAATATCTATGTTCTACTAGCAAAATGTTCAAGCAAATGAAGAGATGCTCGCTTCTCTGGCAATTTCCAGGAACAAGCTGGAAATTTAGATCCTGAAGTGTTACGAAAGGTTTTCCACCTACAGATCAGCTAGTCTGTGCAATGGATGCACTCTGCCATCTAGGTATCTTCCACTGAACTTGTGATAACCTGAAGTGCATTTCTGATGCTTCATTCAGTGTAAAAATGATAGATGTGCTTTGTTTTTCCTTTTACCCCGCCTTTATATTTATATAATCTAGGCAAAATTATGGCATGGTATGGCTCTAGATATGTTCTGGCTATACTAAAACTAAAGACAAAGCAGTATGTAAAGGAGGTTTTTTATATATCTTCATGAGATAGGCATAAATAAAGTGAGACTAGTACCAAGTTATTATGCAATTGAACAGTGAACAAATAGTTGGAAGATATATAATTTTGAAGACAGAGCAGATCAACCATTGAGCTGCATACTCTACCGCTGTCTTCCAAAGCATTGTTTTTATAAATTCCATGAATTAAGGGATTGTAACCATTGATGGTGTTACCTTGAGTAAAGCAGTCACTGTGTTTTGAATCCAAAGTAGACCAGTATGAACAGTAGCGTTACATGCAGAACAAGATTTGGATGTAACTTTGAGCTCAGCAAATTTATTCAAAGGTGTTTCCTTATGTGACTGTGCCAAAAAGAGAAATACCATCTGCAGGTCCAAATAAGAAAACTGAGCACTTCAATACTTTCGAAGTGTTACGTTGCATACTGATTTTCATGTACAATAGTGAAATTTAAATATTATTCAGAGAAGTGGTATTAGGAATTTATGTCATTAATGAGAAAACCTGGCCATATGTTATTGAAAGGTGCTAGTATAGATTGTTTCACCTTTGAACATATCCTCAAGCATACATTTTTACAGACCTCAGTGTCTGTAGATATTCTTATTCTCTCTGCCTCAAAGCGAGATTGATCATTTCTGTCACTTGGAAGTGTATCTAAATGGGTAAATGGAAAAACTTTAACAAATCGTTAGCCTTTATAAAAAGAGTTACTTCTGTTGCTAAAGACTATGAATAATGGCAAGAGTGAAAAAATTACATCTTACCTGCCTGAATTGCCTGAATATTTGTTTGAACCAGAAACACTATTCAACAATTGAAGTATTTTGATTTAGTAATGAATATTTCTCTGCCAAATATTTATTTTTATACTCAAATTACTTCACTGATTGTGCAATTAAAAAATGTGTAAATCTTTTTTTAAAAAGATCATTAATGTTTTTACTTTTGCTTGTCTATTTTTTCAAAAGTCGATTTCTGATTTTTTTCATGTTAAAACATGAGCCCATGAAAGAAAAAGTTTGGAAGGTTATTGGTGACCTCAAGGGTTGAATGGAAGAAATTACACTACCTCTACTCTGCTTGTCACTATTTTGTCTAATATAGTAATAAAGAAAAATGTATGAAAGACATTTTAATCATTAGTTCCTGGATCTGTGAACAGTAAGCTGTCTTTCTGTTTCTGAGATCGTGATTTTATAGGATTAGCACATTAAATGTAATGCTAAGTAGGACTTTGGACTTACACTTTTGTTAATCAACCAATTTATGGTTCACCTTAAAATTTAGTCTTTATTTAAATACTATGTAAATATACACAGTGTAGAATGAGCACAGTAAAAGATTTCTTTTTCATTAAAAATGCAGCTCAGCAGCTTTGTGATAAATGATGACATTCTGTATATGCCAATCCCTTCTGGAAAATTGGAGCAATTGTAGACTTTGCCAAGAATTTGACATGCCACCCTAAATGTTTAATCATGGATGCTGTGACATTCAATGCTCCTTGTATAAATGTGTCAGTCTAGTTTTTATTAAACCTCTTCAAAATGAAACAGAATCTTCTTCTGGAAAAAAAAATCATTACTGAACGAAACTAATGCTATTAATATGTTTCTCAATGGATATGATATAAATAATCTAAAATTAACTATGATCCTCACTTCACTGAACACAAGCTTCCCTAGTAAAACTTTTGAATTGGAATAGAACTCGGAGGAGTGCTGTGTCAAATTAACGATCGTGAAGCAAGGCTCACAGAGCATTAGCAGTCAGCTTCTGCCTTGGGTGAGACCAGGGAATAGATGCCGTTCAGTCATCTGAACAAAATTTCTGTGATAAAATCTGTCCTTCAAAAAACCCAGAAAAACCTAACGAGACTTCCCTGTGATGACTTCTTCATCAGTTGATTCTATTCTGGTCATGGAAAATACATATTGGACTTCAGATAAGGGCCAGAGAAACCAATTAAAAAGAATCATTATTAACCTGTTGGTGCTGATGCTGCAGATTAAAAGGACTATACAAGTTAGCAGATCCGATACTGAAAAACTTTGCTTATATGTATTACTGAAAATATACTGCAAAATTTGTTTATATGTATTATCTCTTCATTTTCATATATAGCCTGACTTTGTTTAGTCAGGACAATTTATCAGAATTTAGGTTTATGCATACAAGTTAAACTTCACAACACGGAAAGCATTTTTTATATGAATATTTCTAGTTCATAATGATGGTCGTACTGGTGCTTCTTCAGATTGTTTCTTATATACATTTTACCTCCTATTTATCCATCCTCTGGCGTTAAAAGAACAAAGTAGTTAGGTTCTATTCTGCCATCAACAAGAGACAAATGTTTTAGTAATTTCAGTTCCCCCAGGAAATTCCCCTCAAAGATGCAGAATTTCTGTATTAGTCAGTATTCTTTCCTACCTGGAAAGTGGGTACAGGCAGAACCCCCAGAATCCTTTCTAGTTGCTGAATGATTATATGTGTCTAGTGGCAGCAAATATTGTTGTTTTATATTTTCTTTGGTGTAATGTTGTGTCCCAGGATATGTACTGCAGCACTTCTACCCAGACCTGATATCTACCTGTGCTGTTTGGTGTGAATGAAGAGTAAAATCCAGAATTATATTCCAAAGTACAGATTACACTTAAAAAGAGTCTCTGAAACTTTCATGGCTCCTGTATATCCAAGGTTCTTTTGAGAAAGTTGGTGCTTAGCTTTTACTACAGAGATTCTATGGTTTAAGGTAAAGAAAATCCTTGTTTCATTCCCTATAGTCACGGTTCATCAAGAATTATGTGATAGACATATACTCAGAAATGTATTCTTTGTAAATATAATAGGTACACTACAGTTTTGTAGTGTAATTGTAAAGTGTAAAATAAAATATAATGGAATAGCTAGATGTGTAGGAACACAAACTGTTTCCATCGTTACAGGGAGCAAATTTTTATAGGAAGGAGGATTTGGGGTTTTTAAAAGACAGAAAAAACTTTTCATAGCTCATCCCATATAAGGTCTAGTAAGATAACACTTGTCTTGTCTGGTAGATAGATCTTTAATCTTATGTAGTCAGACATCATTCTTGTTATG
>NW_010525395.1:64193-79173 GCF_000687285.1 Phaethon lepturus | reverse complement strand
CAGCAGGAAGTAGTTGGTGTATCCAGCAACCTAGTCAAATGCTGGATTAAGCCAAAGAGAGAGCAATTAAAGATGGAAAAAATAATCTAATCATTCTTAGAATTTTAAGGCTCCTTTGGTCATGTGGCTGAAGCTCTACATTTAGTCACAAACGCATTCTCTTTCTCTGTGCTTGAGAGGATACTTCTGGGAATTATACTATGACAATTCTAGAAAATAGCAGCTGACTATTTGTTCTTCCCGGCCCTAAAATTTCCTGCCTCCCATTTACCCTGGCAAATGGTTAAATCATGACATTCAGTCTAATTCGTTATTAGATGAAGGATGAGGAAGCTTTAATGTAGATGCTGAGGACATTATACTCTTAAGGATTGTTGAGGTCATTGGAAGAAAGTATTGTTCACCAAGGTACTTCTTTTTCCCCTTTCAGCACTTTTAGTTTTCTGTTTCTCTGTGTTTATATGTAAATGTCATAATTCTAGATCTTACAGGTACTTCCAGGCAAAACTGAAGAGACAATCATACGAGTCATGTGATCTCTTTGGGTAACAGTGGAGAAATTTGACTATGGGCAAAATAGTATTGATTAAGTATCCAACACTATCTTGTTCACTCCACTTGAAATATTTAGGTTGCATTAACCGTAATGCTCCATTTGGGCATTGCTTGGCCTTTGATGACCAGTTAGGAAGGGGAGAAAAAAACATAAGCTGATGTGAAACCATGTTTGCTGTCTGAAGGCAGCTACCTCCAAGGTTTTTTAACACAGAAAGGACAGAAATCTCAACACAAAACCTTCCCACTAAAAATGTAAGGAACAACAGGCCTACAAAAGGGGTTGCTGAAAAAACACCAATGAGAAATCAGGTAGAAATATACAGAGAAGTATGATTGATATCAAAACTCCCTATGATTTGATCAGTATGTTTAGCAACTCAGGAAAAGTAGTACTTATATAGTATAAAAGAGAAGGAACAGCGGGAGCATAAAATACAGAAATGACTGGGAAGAATTATCTTTTACTGTAGTGTACAATGTTTGTATTGTAGGATGAAAGAGCAAACAACTGGAGAGCCCTCTCGTAATCGTACTGAAGACTGTACTGTAATATACTGAGGCCACAATGTTCCCCAGAATTGTGGTAGCGGTGTGGTAAAGTCATACTGGTTATTCATATCCCAGCAGTAAAAGCTGTAAATGCCAAAAGCAGTAAAACGCTTTGGTCTTGTGGAGGCAAGTCATCCATAACCTGAGTGTGTGGAAAAGGAAAAAGAGATGACAAAACTGTGGAGTCTTCAAAGTTGCCTAAGGTGCCCTTTATGGCAGAATGATTCCTTGCCTCAGAGTAAAATAACTACTACTTGATTGATATATCACAGAAAGTACTTTATTATGTGATCTTATTGAGCATTGTTTAGTTCGTAATTTGTTTTTGAAATGTTTTATTCTATAGCATACCCATAACGGTAACTGCCATAACTTTAATGGTGTTTTAATATCATGGGATCTCATTATAACAGTCTGTTTATTCAGTTTTTGCTGATAAATGAAGTAAGAATGCCAGCTGTTCTGGTTGAATTACTGAGTCCATGTATTACAAAACAGAAAATTAATATAGTCACTATCCCTTTTTTCTACTGAGTAGCATTTAGAGGCTCCAGTCAGGATTAGAGCCTCATTATAATAGATGCTTTGTAAACATTAAAGATGTCCTTACATGGTAAATATAACACGCTGTTATTGTTTAGTTTAATGTTGAAACAAGCTGAGTTTTGTTTATAGTTTCAGGGAGGTCATGTTTAAATAATGGTGTTCATATTTAATACAGTTAATTCAGTCACTCGAAACCTGTGTAAAGACTAACAAAAAGTATATCTGTAGAGCTGACATTACACTGAAAATTGTTTAAAACATACTTCACTGATTTTGTACTGACAATCTAAATATTGTATTCTATACTAATCTGGGAGTAGGGAAATGGAAGTAAAACAAATTGTTTTCCATCATAGAACAACAGTGAATACAGTAGCATTATTTTATTTACAGCATAGATGTTTGTTTAATCTATTTATTGGTAACAACCTAAAGAAAATTGAACCAAGTTGAAAAAACATAGCATTTCATCACATATTGGAAAAAAAGAATGTGTACAGATATGTTGCAATTTATTGAAATTTACTGCACTTTGCAATATATTGCATACTCCAGGAAAGATGATTTATCTTTATATCTTATGTTATTATCGTATGTGCCAAACAGAATTTTAGTTTTTCATGTTTCTAAAAAATATAGGATCGTTTCAGGAAAGCCGTCATCACTGTATGTGTATGTTTGTCATATTTATTTTAAAGTCTTAACCATCACCTTGCCTTGATTTTTCTTGGAGTGATGAAAAGAAATGACCATCTTTTTCACTGTTCGAAAGAGCAAACTCACCAGCAAATGGGTAAGATCTCTAAAGCTGATTCTAGCATTATCTCGTCTGGGGCGTGACACAGAGAAAAAAGGGTGCTGGGCATTTCTGCCACAGTGTTCTAGTAAATACTTGGAATGAGCATGTTGTTGGAATCCGAAACCTTCTCATGTAAAGAAGGTGCTACAAAAGCAGTCAGTAATGTAATACGTGGCCTTTGGACTTCTCGCGGTGACCGTTAGCAAGTCTCATTCTGGGCAACAAGCACCATTGGTCTGCATTTTCTATCTGATGCTGCTGGCAGGTTCCTAAAAAGACAAAAGAAGAATAAAAACCCCACCAACAGTTGCGTAGCCTAGAAATAATGTACGTATAGACTTTTGTCAAGCTGACATCATTACGTACAGCTTCTAATAGGTCAGGTACGAATGGTGTCTATTCCATAAGTGAAAAGGTGGTAGCTTTCTGAATTTTGTAATAACCAAGGACTTGAAGCTCAGGACCTAACAAATTGGTTTAAGCAATCAAGTATAAAACACTGTTGTCCATTGGGAGTTCATAGCAGTAGTTTGTAGCGGCAGCGGAGGTGAATGGGCAAGAGAACATGGGAACGGTACGGAGTATTTGTGTGCATCAGGTGCACGGTCTGCTGCCTTCAGTGTTTAATGCTACTGGCAGCCCTTTGGTTCATACAATGTTCATTTCCCTGGCTCCGTGGATCGGGCAAAAGAGCAACCATGTGATTTGTTTATATCTCGATCCAAATGTATACATAGCCAAGGCATAACCCTCTTGCTAACATATGCTGACACCACAAACACTGAATTTTGCAAGTGTTAGAATAGGCTTATCTAATCTTTTCTTTTTATGACAGAGATTATTTTTTTTTTTCTAACTGGCAGACTAGTAAAACTTCTTCTCCAATACTAGGTATCCATAAGAAGCCTCTAAATACCATAAAGGTTCTTAAAAAAAGCTCACCTGAGTTCAGAAGAGCAAAACCAATTATCTGTGATTTATTTTGATAGGTAATATTTTCAACTTAAATGATCTAACAAATATAAGTGATATTTCTGTTTTTCCACTGACAAAATAGAGCATTTTGAAGGGTTCTATTTTTAAAAGTGACTGTAGTCAGTCAAAAATTTACATAGGACTGTTTTTTCCAGTGAAAAATGTTATTTTTCAAAATGCAGTGGTTTTGATCAAAAAAAGTCAGCATTTAGATTTTTCCACTTTTAAGAAAATTGCTATGACTGCATAATTTTTTCTAATTTTTAGTGAAAATGCTATATTAGATGTCAACATTTTTCACTGGGATTTTTTCATACCAAAAATGAATTTCTCAGTCATCAAATGGAACTATGGAACTAATTCGAATTCAAACATTTTTGGCTCTGCTTCATAAAAATAATTTTCAAATAGGTTAATCGTGCAAAGATTTATCTATTGAGAATTCTTTGGGAATGGGAAGCTTCGGAATTTTTCCCAAAATGCACTTCAATACTGTTTATGCTACCATTCAAGTTTAACAATGATAAACCTTAAATAACAAATAACTCATTTTGATTATACTAGGATAATAAATACAAAAATAAGCAGCTCTATTTCTGTTTAGTTATTGGCTACAAGGAGAGAAGCTTCAAGTATGTTAGACTAGGGTTGGAAAGGTCCTCAAAGACCATAACAAGTCAGGTGGTTGTTTTTCTGCTTTTTGCTTTTTTAAGAAACCTTGCATTTGAAAGAAAAAATACTTTTCAAGGGTATATTATATTTACCTTATTTTGGTTTTTAAGTTTTATTTTTAACAAATGAAATGTTTAAAAAATAAGGTGAGAAAATAAATTATGCTTTGCTTTTTTCATTTTACATTCAATTGCA
This sequence comes from Phaethon lepturus, assembly GCF_000687285.1. Taxonomy (NCBI): domain Eukaryota; kingdom Metazoa; phylum Chordata; class Aves; order Phaethontiformes; family Phaethontidae; genus Phaethon; species Phaethon lepturus. Next base: position 74,879 of record NW_010525395.1, on the reverse strand, counting down.
TATTTTCATATAATTATATGGGGTGTTTTTGAAAATACATTAAACTTTGAAATTATATCATTGCAAAAACATTATGTCGTACAGGAACAACAGTTAGCAATGATCACTTGGAAAAAAAATGCAACTCATTTATATAAATTGATAGCTCAGAGGAACCCAAGAACCATAAAATAAATATCCATAACATTACAGCAGATAAACGTAGCTTCTGCAGAAATCACTTCCAGAGCTTAATTAGGAATGGGTATTTTTGACAGAAATCTTGTGGTTTGAATTAACAAATGCAATAAAACATTCAGACTAGGAGTTAAAATTATGTTTTCCTTTATCCTTTGAGACAGGACATAAATGGGAACAGAAGACATACAGGTAATTTTTTGATTATTATTTAACTGTACATTAATACAATGTTATAGCCAAAAAAAGAATGTACAGTGTAGCAATCTCTTCATATCAGTATATGGTCTGTGGTTTAGTAGTATATTTACAGGAATACCTAACATGTTTGATCACTGCAGTGTTTCCCCAAACCACCTCATCACTTTTAGCAACACATTTGTGATTACTGTAGCCAGGTATGACCAGTACGGAGCACAGAAAGTATTTTTTATATTTGGTTGTTTTTTTGACATTATCACATTCTTTAAATAGTCTGTCAACAAAAACTCTGGCTATTTTTTGTTATATAGCCTAAGGGAAATAACAATAATTCAGTTACAGATGATTTATTCATATTCAAACAAATTAATGTCATTTACTAATGTCTAAAAATTGAAGTTCAGCATAGCAGAGAAAAAATCCAAGAATATGTTTGCCTGTATCAGTCAATCTCACCGGTATTTTGCAACCCTTTATACTCCTACCATTTTGTCAAAGGTTATACTTGCAAGAAGGTTTATGTGAGCATGTCTCAACCTTCATAATTACAACACAAATGCTCAGAACATATAGTAAATGTTTCAGTAATGGAAAAGTTCTATTTTGGGAGCATTGTGCTAACTTTAGCTCACTGTAACAAGTTTTGGGGGTTTTGCAAAGATTAATTTTATGCAGCACGCTGGTCAGTCAGAACTCAAACAGTGAATAAGTTAGACCCATGTTGCACTTTAATGCAATGTGATTGATGATTGACAACAAGTATTGTAGGGTAACTTCAGTAACATATAAATATCCAATTCTCAGCCACCACACTTTTGTAAATATTTGATATTTTCACTTTCTTACTGGCAGTGTGCACCTGCAACAAGGAAACCTGGAGAAACTTAAATTTGATCTTATCCAGCCAAACAGTTCCTGTCTCTTCTTTCCTGATTTCCTGTGATTCTTAGTTTTAGGGTTTGGTGCTTTTGTTTTGTTTGGGGTTTTTTTTTTTGGTTTTTTGTTTTTTTTTTTTGGTTGGTTGGTTGGGGGTTTTTGAGGGAATAAGAATGGGGCAGAAAGGGAATGGGAATCAGTCAGAATGGTAAATACTCTTGTCTTGAATAATATGATAATCCACCCAAGTGTCTAGTTTGTTTATTAATACACCTCATCCTTCTAGGATGCCTAGACTACCAGAAATGCTAAGACAATGTGATGAAATTTAGGATTAGAGGAAATGGCCTCAAGTTGCGCCAGGGGAGGTTTAGATTGGATATTAGGAAAAATTTCTTCACCGAGAGAGCGGTCAAACATTGGAACAGGCTGCCCAGGGAGGTGGTGGAGTCACCATCTCTGGAAGTGTTCAAAAAACATGTGGATGTGACGCTTCAGGACATGGTTTAGGGGGCACGGTGGCATTGGATTAACGGTTGGATTTGATGATCTTGAAAGTCCTTTCCAGATTCTGTGGTTCTGTGAAGTTTATTCTCCCTAAATCTGAACCCCAAGGTACTCATTCTCCACCTTGCTCAGCTGATTCAAACTCCAACTGATGTATAGCATGGCTGTATTACAAAAAGTTATGTCACATTAACTGTGTTATATTTCAACAGGGAAACAAAGGCGCTGTGTAATAGCTTCAGCCACTCACTGGTGTGGTGATGATATCCTCTGTCCTATTATGGCTGCTTGGATGCTCAGAAGAAAGATGACTTTGAAGGTTTCTAAAACTGTGTCTTTTATGGCAGACAGGTAAAGGGATGTGCAAATCAAAGGGCTGCTGTCATTTCTGGCTGAAGGCCAAACATCTTGGAATAATTCAACAGAGAATTTGAATTGCTCACTCCATCATCTATAGTGGAATAAGACTAATAGTGAAAATTCTTTTTAAGCGATCAAAAATTTATGCCATGGTAGGCTCAAAGTGTTAGCAATACATCTTATGTATTAGGAGTTAAAATATCAGATTCGGATACTTCTGGCAACGTCTTTGTCTGGTGTTGCTATAATTTCGGCAGCACCTGACAGCTGTAATAGAGATCTGTGAGTTACTGCAAATAAGTTGCTTATCGTGTAGCTTTACACTGGAAGAATATTTACTGAAATTAGTGTCAGTGTTAGTGACAGTGAAACCCTTTGGCAAATCTAGCACGGAATTTAAAAACTAATGAAGAAATAATAAATGTATCTCACCCTCCTTGTCCCTGTAATGTATAAACCTGAGGACTATCATATCAGATAACAGTAAACCTCCCGTCTAATCTAAAATTTATTGTAATAATTACTTAGTTACAAAATGTCTTCTGAAAACCTCATAGCAAGTTGGCCAGAGTTATCATTTTCAGATAAACCTTAGACATATGTATCTCTGAGCAGTACATATTTCCTGTTGTCTGTGACTGGCTTGACAGCCATGCAATACAAAGGCACCGTTTTCTTCCATGTTTATTAAAGATTATCTGTCCTTATTTTCTTTAGATATCAAAGTACAGTTTGGCCAAAGTAGAGGAAAATACTGCTTGTCTTGGTTGCAGCTGGGGATATCCTGGCCAAGGAAAGGAAGACCAGAAATTTTCAAAGGCTCCGTACCAAGTATGAAAGGTGAGAACTGGGAGCGGGAGGAGGCAGGAGCGGGAGGGCTGAGGCACTGAAATCAAACGACACAAGCGGAGGGATGCTCCACAGGCATCTCTAGGCAGAACTCACCAGGAGGCTGCTGCTGTCTTTACCTTCGTCTTCCATAGTAAATCTACACCTAACGTGTTGTCTTCTTGGTGCATCAGCAAGCGGAGGATTGAGCAATCTTAATAAGCCTCAAAGGTCTTTCTCCTCTCTGCTTATGACAAGAATTGGATAACTGACTGTCCATTGCACTACAGCAGCCACCATGGATCAAGCAGGCATGGCAAAGAAATTTCCTATTACCTGTGCTTTTGAATGTATCTGCTCACTCCTCTGCCCAAGTTTTATATCATATCAGCACAGGAATTCAAGCTCTAAATTACAATAAGATTAAGCGTACAGATTTCTGTTGTTGGTTGGGTTTTTTGGGTTTGTTTTTGGTTTTGTTTTTTTAATGTATTACGAAATGACTTAATTAAGGTTTGATTATATTAATGTCAGGCATTCACTGTCAGACTTCTTGCTTTCCAGAATACCTCCAAGGCTGATAAAAATGATTCTAGCAAAGGTTTGCCAAAATGTAAGTTCCATGTGTTTACTTCTGCATTTCAAACCTAAGTGGTACAAGCAGTCTCCTTTTAGCATTCACATTAATTCTGGGTTTATTTATAATCTGCTGAAAACAAAACAAAAAAAAATCTCAGTGTGAGTTGCCTTATCTTAAATAGTGAACAATGGAGCCAATGTGTAAAACCATCTATTAGCATGTCAGCCAGAGTGTTATTGTACTCCCCCAAAATAGTAGGTCTACTTTGTTCAAGACTATGATTTATGATTCAAAATCACAAAAACTCTTTTTCTAAGCCAGTAAAGAAGACATCTGGGAAGAGCAGATCTGAGCCTATTCAAACCACAGCTATTTTACCATTTATAAATTCAAATTATCTGCTTTCAGCATTGAAATAGTGTTTCAGAATGACAGAAGGAGCTGATCACTGGTGTACAACAGGCTGACTTAACCACAGGCTTCACTGGCAGCATGCAAGAGCCGTTTTCTCAATGTGGCATTAAGAATAACTGGTGGTGATCTTGTATTTGGTGCGAGCAAGAAAATAAATTTGAGTAAATATAAATGATAGTTCTTAGATGGCAGCTCCCTATAAATTTTTGTCTGATATTAATAATTATACTTTTGGGAAAATTAAGGAATTGTAAAAGCTATTAAATTCAGATTTTAGATGAAACTTTAAGAACCTTAGGGTTTGTCATATGCAGAATAAACAAAGGCAACTGAAGGATCTTCACACACTGAAAGTCAATGTGGTTGAAAGTGAAGCTGCAGAAGCCAGAGCAGAAACACGGATCACAACTGTCTCGTGTTCATGAGGTCATCACATTCCAAAGTTTGGTGATGTTATTTTAAATTCCTGCTTTGCACTGAGTGTGAGGTCTGGAATAATAATGTGATGAATAAGGATTTTGATTCCAGCATATTTGGGGGCAAAACTTTCATTGACTTCAGTTGAGTCAAGAGAACACCCAGGAAGTGTTTTTGCATGTTGTTGCAAATATAGCTCAAAACATAGGAACTACACATTCTCAGGTCCCAGACCTTTGTATATATTTGTAAATTTGTAAATTGAGTGTATTTTTACTCAAATATACAAGAGTATATTTGAGCCTCTTGTCTCTCTTTTCTACCTGACCACACCACAGAATTCCTGTTCATCCCTTTAACATGCTGCCATACTGTGTTAAAAAAAAAAAAAACCAACAGAAACTTTGATAACATATTATCAGACCAACTTCTGAATTAGAGTGAAAGTTTTTTGTAGAAGGTGAATTGAAAAAACTCACACTGAATTTGTCAATGCAAAATCCTAAGTCTTGTTCTACTAGCTTTATGCATACACAACTGTGCTAAGAAATTTAAGGAATTTCAAACATGACCTTCAGCATCACCCTTGTGCAGGAGACAGAGAACTGCCTCTCAGAAATTACTAATTCTGCACACACGGAAACCTAGCAATGGCTTCAAGTAAGGGCAGGATTTTTCTCTGGAAGAGGCATTTCCAGCAGTGATGAATGTTGTAATGGAGTTTTTATGTGAGCAAATGGACATTTAGGGTACCATAATTGTATTTTCTTAGTATCATTTACCTAAGTTCAAAATGTGTAATTCATTTAGTGTTTTATAAATTGTTATTTTGGACTTGTGCCAGAAATCAGAACAAAAATTGAAATGACCATGGTATTATTTTTTAATATGAAATGCACATATAAATGGAAGGAAACAAATGAAGAAATAATTCAGGCTCATTATAAATTGTAGTTTAACACTGAAATGCGCTGATATAAAAAAGTAGAGGATTAATTTTACAGAAAAATAAAGTACACGCGTGCAATAAACTAGTTAAATGTGAACTTGTTCATAGAAAAAGAATGTTTACCCTGTCCAGAGATAGATTTAAGGTCTACCGATAATTAGAAAATCCTGCTAATAGTACTACAGGACATTAAAAATTCCTATACAATATTTCATCAAATGATAGAATTTGAAACACAGGAAACTGCATGCATTTTTCATTCCTTTTAGTACCATGTGCTTCAGCAGTTTTTAGATGCGCTTCCTTCTAGAAAGCTATATCTTCTGGGTGGCACTGGCCTCACAATATTTCTGCTCTACTCTAGTTCTCCTGTAACAGATTGGATTTGGTATTGAAACCCTTCCAGGTTATTTGGAGTATTTACACCTCTTGCACCGAATGGAAATTAACTTGTTACAGGATCAAAATTCATCAGGACAACAAATTACTCTAACAAATATTCACCTATTCTGCTCTAAGTGTCCATCCTTGGAGACTTTTGATGTGTAGTTTATGGGAAATACTAACTTTAAATGGAGAAGAAGAAATTTAGAATTACACCAAAGGTGTGTAACACCCTCCAGTAAGGGAGCTTGTTCCTATGTCAATGGGGAAAATACAGTAAGGTCAAATAATATGTTTAGAAGTTTTTAAAAGCCATGTAGCTGCAGCCTTTCTTGTTAGAGCTGGGTTTGCTTTAGCACACTATTTTAATTTGCTGCTAGCCAAGGATGCCCTTACCACTTCAGCACTCTGTGCAAAGCATTCAGATGACGCAAAGTATCCACTTTTCCTGTTTGCTATGTTCAGTACTCAAGGACACCTTCGAGAAAGGATCAATAATTTTGTGCACATCTACCAAGTTTTAGAATGGTTACCAGACTACCGTACGGCCACATTTTTTGTTATTGTTTATATTTTCAATTTTCAATAACATCCATAGAGCTTGGGCATTAGAATTATCAGAACAACACAGAGTTTTTAATCTAATTTTAATTGCAATTGTATTCATCTTTATGATATATATTTATGCAAATTAGTGGTTAAAATAGAGAAGGCCATGAACTGAATTGTTGATTCCAAGTACTCCGAAGCTTTCTAAACGGGTGAAGTACAGATTCAAATTTTGTGTTTCTCATGAGATTCTAGTGAAAAGGTAATTATTTCTGCCATAATTACTGTTAATCCCAGACTTCTAAGCATGATTCAACCCTGAAGTCTCCTCAATAGTAAAGATGGTGCTGGCTGTCATGATGAAATGAATGTTGATTAAAATAGTGGTTCAAGAACAGTAACGGTTCTTTATTAGCCAAAATTTCCACTCCAGAGACTTCTTGGCAGTTTCCAAAGCACTGATCTGACTCCAGCCCAACACTCACGAAAAAGAACACAGTAGTTTGTGGCAGGTAGGCACCGGCTTTAAGCTGGATCTCTAAGGGATTTCAAAGCATTAAACAGGCCATGGACAAGGGTACAAGAGTCATGGCCTTACCACTGATCTCTTGTTTGAGCAGGAGTGAGGTAAAGGCTATTCCATTGAGTACATTGAGCCAGTTCTCTCTATAGATGAGAGACAAAAAATGAGAAATGGTCTCTAAGCACAGCAGCAACAGTTGCTCCTGAGCTTTTTTGTTTCAAAGAAAGATGGATTTTTTTTTTTTCCCACCCATCTGTGTACTCAGTATATATATATGTTTCAGGAGCAGAGGAGAACATTGTGAAATGAAATAATGGGGGTTTTTTCTTCCTTGTTATGCTTTATCCTTAAAAGCTTTTTTTTTCTTTTTTCTTATTGTGCTTTTCCTTCTTGTTAAGGGGTATTTTCATTTGCATTTAACTTCAGGCCAAAGTCAAGATCCACTGATCAGGAGTGTTTTGGTGGGTTTCAGAGACATCAGGGTTCTTTAAATGCCAGAGACAGCACCACTTACAGAGAGTGTTCTGGACCCTTTATGGTGTTACATTATGGTGAATTTTATAATTGTTTACTACAACATAAGGTGCTAATAAATGCCTTTCTAACAGGCAAATACTTTTATTCCTAAAATGTCAGTTACTGTAAGTGATCCAGAAATCCTAATGAGTAGTTATGTATAAGGAAGTAATTTTGAAAATTAGTTTTTGGAGTGCGTGAAAACACGAGGAAATGCAGCTTGCTTAGGAGGTGCTGATGAGATCAAACAAGTCCAGCAGAAAATGGAGCTCTTGGACTTGACAGGAATAATTTTGTTAAGTGTGAGTAGATATGACTCCCAAAAAGAGTAAGCATCCAAATAAAAGGCATTTAATCTTACAATAAAACAGTGCTTGAAGTATTTGCAAACATTCATCAAATCCTTTCAGTATGGGCAAGAAATATTTTAGGCTAGATTGTGACTATCCTTTCTGGCAGAATTCAAGTTATGAATACAAATGGCCTCTACCTAGGTGGCTAATAGTAACCGGATAAAGGATGCCTCAGGATCAGTATTGAGACTCTGTGTCTTTGCACCCACAGTTGGCTTGAAAAGAATATGAGGAATGAGGGGGTCACAAGCTGCTTCTGGATATGCTGTTTCTTATGGCAATGGTTAAAATTATAAGTTTGCCTGATACAATTTTCTGGTCGACATACCACAGCTCAGATCTGCATTCTTATGCATTTCTTCCCTGGGTTCATTTCTTGTGGAGAATTTTTTTCCTTGTCTGGGCTCAGTCCTAGAATATCCTTTTCCTCTCAAGCTTTCAGGCAGCCTCCTATTTCACTTGTCCTCTAAGTAACAACTTTCTTCAATATTTCAGCAGTCCTACAGTGTTTATACTGTCCTGTTAAACTTCAGGTGCTGGGGAGGTTGGAGTTTATTTTTTCATTTGGGTTTTTTGGGGTGGGGTTGTTTTTCAATAAAAATGTAAGCCCTATTTTCTGCAGGATTTTTTGAAGTTTTCCCCAGAGTGTCTGAGAAAAACTTTCCAAACGTCTTCTGGCTTCTTACTCTTCAGCTCTGTACACAATGCAGACAAAAGTTTCTCTCTCCATTTTTTTTTCCCCTCTGTGGAAAGAAAACCTTCAGAAAGGCTGCCTTTTCCTTTGCTTGCTATCTAGTTGTCTCAAACACTCTTTTGTTTGAAGTATTCAGGCAGTGCTGAGTGAAATGTATTTATTTTTTCATTTGCTTTCAGGTAAGACTGGATTATCTCATGATGTCTTGCATTAAAATTTGAGTTATAAAGGATGATGCTGTCTACATACTGAACACTGTGTGCTAAGATGCCTGAGGATATGATGTGCCTGATGTGCAAATCCTTCTGAGATCTTCTTGCACCTGTCACATACCCTCTTCTGTCCCCAGTTCAGACAGGATCCTAGGAAACTAGACACAGCATGAACATCAGCAATGCCACAGCATTGTGTTCAGGCTCTGGATCCTCCATTGGTAAAAGTGGTCACTTAATCGTTGATTTGAATCCAGAAATTAACACAGAAAATAATGATACCAGGTGATTTAGACTGTGAAATGAAGTCAGGAACATTTGAACTGCCAACGACTGAAATACAATGGGTTCACTATTATGCCTGGAGTTTTACTGAAAAGGATATACTATCAATTTCACAATAACGCTTCCATGCTGACTGCTGTGTACATGTGCAATGGCTAAACTCTTGTTCAAAATATCACCAGTGAGAATCGGCACATGGACAGAAAATTATCTCATATTACCTGTCTCAGAAGAACAGATTTTGGCAGATGGTTTCACCTAAAAATGCTCTGTGGTAAACACTTGGTTTTGTGAAAGATTATTTGTTCCACAAAGTTTATGTAGTCATTATTAGTCATTTTAGTTTCTCAGAGGATGCTATTTAGCAGGCTGGCATCTAGGCCGACATTTAATTGACGTTACTTGAAAACCAAGCAATAGTTGGTTATCAGCTGCCAAAGGTTAAAGTGAGGTATACTCATCTACATGAAGTCAGAGGAATCATTTTTGATGAAATAGAGCTTCTGCTTTTTTTCTGTTACCTTGGATCAGGAGAGCAATGGCTGTAACACACAGTCTCAGCTTCTGGTAGTCAGACAACCATTTACCCCAGAAAACGCAGCAAGTGGCATGTGTGCTCTCAGGGATGCGCCTGGAAGAGAATCCAAGGTCATGCAGCTCTTGGGGAAAAAGGAACTTGACCAGAGCTTGACCAGTTCAGCGTCTGCCTAGGGACATGAAAGATGTTTTCAGTCCTTTATGTAAGCTTTTAGTCCCAGATGACCGGGCTCTGTGCGCTGGGAACTCCTAACGAGTAGCAGAGAGTTTAAGCTTCCTTCTGTGGTTCTTCCTAACCTGTTGTCTGCCTTTTTCCCAGACTTTACTGTCACCTGTCTTTTCAGAGTGTTTTTAAGGCATCCAAATTGACGGTACCTAGGCAAGCACAACTCCACCTCACTCAGAATTTTATTCTGAGCCCTGTTATTGGTAACAACTCATATATATTTGATATTCTGAAAATGGTGAAAAAAGTCCTGGTTTCAGGACTGAGGAAGGAAGATGAAGTTTAGAGATTGAGAGGGAGCACTGGGTATCCTGGATTTTTTATACAAGTATTCAGCACATTTTAGACCCAAAATTAATAGGTGATAATCAAGTTATTTGACTGTATTCAGTTTTTGTAAAATTTATGAAACAGTGTAATATTTCTAAAATACTGAACAAGTAAAGAATGTTATTCAGACATTAGATATATTCAGAAAGGAAAATAACTCTTTCAGTGCAGACAATTCTGGTAACACAGTAAAAAATAAATTAATCACATTATCAGTGGAAGAAGGAAACAATCCTAAGGAACATTTAATGTTTCTTTTGTATACACAAGGAAAGAACCCAATACTGCTTTAATCTGGGGTTGTATTGGTTTCAGTTTGCTCCAGTGATGAATAAGGATGTGATTATTTGTGACAAATATGAATTTCTTTTAGATATTTTATACAAAAACACAGAGAAGTGACAAGAAACATTCAGGCCACAAGGGAAGTTTAATCCGGCTTTCAACCACGTTCAGTTCAGTAGGAGTGTACTACACTCATCCCCGAATGAGGTTTTGTTATTTGGTGCACAGATTATGATACCACCGCAATAAGCAAGACAAATGCTCCTATTTGAGCAGGAATCCTATCTGAATGCTAAAGATCCCTTTTCAGGCACTGCTGTCCAATTTCAAATTTCCTAACCCTGTTCATTATGAAAAATATGAGACTGTCATGGTTTAGCCCCAGCCGGCAGCTAAGCCCCACGCAGCCGCTCGCTCACTCCCCCACGGTGGGACGGGGGAGAGAATCGGGAGAGTAAGAGTGAGGAAACTCGTGGGGTGAGA
>NW_010525395.1:23090-63972 GCF_000687285.1 Phaethon lepturus | reverse complement strand
TCCCCCCCGGCTCCCAGGGCGCCCCCAGCCTGCTCGCTGGCAGCCCAGCACGAGAAGCTGGGCTGTCCTTGGCTGCTCAGCAACAACTCAAACATCAGCACGTTATCAACAGTTTCTCATCCCAAATCCAAAACAGTCTCATTCTAGCTTCTATGAAGAAAATTAACTCTATCTTGGCTGAAACCAGGACAGAGACATATCAGCAAGTCCATCTTTTAATAAAGAAATGAAAAGAAAGGAAAGAAGGAAATGCATCCAATTAAAATTCCCTGGGAAAAAGCTTCTTCCCCATAAAGACACAGACACATACACTTGCAACAACACACCCCCTTTCTCCAGCACAGAATTCTTCATTGTTTTGGGGCTCTCTCTGGTACAAACCTTTCATGGGGGACCTGACTAATATTGTGTTTTATCAGGTGCTCCTAAAAGGTATTTACTGTACAATCTCTGTAGGGTGGATTAAGCAGGTGAAAACCCCAAGTCCAGTGTAACAAAGTGAAAAGTGAAGGTATTTGCTAACAGTGAAAGTTCTTTCACATGGAAATACAGGTGAAAAATGTAGAGGTTTTCATCAGGTCTCAAATGTACGTAGCCCAGTCTTCTTCCAGCAAAAGAATGGTAATCACCCGTAAAGTTTTCTAGAGAAGTGAGAAGAGGAGGTAATGTAAAGAGAATAGAAACATATTTTGCACTTTGATTAAGTTTATTGTTGTGACATTAAATATGACATTAACTGACTTGTTAAAGCTCTCAAATTTGGAATCATAAAGCATTCCTAGGACTTAGTGATTAGTGATTATGGCCTTAAAAAGTCCTTGATCTGTTTTAAATAGTCCTTTCTATCTGTTTTAGTATGTGTACCTACCTTGCTGAGATTCTCCATTAGTATTTCTATTCTCTTCATTTTTGTATCTTGTGAAACTATCCACTGGCTTCAGTCTGCAGTAGAGCTCTTATTTTGAATGACTGTTGCTTGTTCACTGTAACTTTACACTCTTTGGCTTTTTCCTTGTGTATAATAGCTTGTCCTCGTACAATAGCTGTCTGTACCAGGAGGTCCTACTGAAGTTGGAAAATTTTAATGAAAATTTGAACTGGGAAACAGTGGCTGATGGTTTGGAGTGTCAGCTGGACGGTGTTCATTATCGTCACATGAGTTATAAAACCTAATTTTTGTTAACATGCTGCCATTAAATATTTTGCAAAATTTCTCTTAAGAATAGTTATATAAACCTAGTCATCCTGTGTAAAATTCAGCTCAGTCGCCCAAACTTTTATTTATCTTTTGGCTAAAAAATTCATGTGACACGCAAAATAATGCCATTATATCTACACTATGTAACTTGTATTTCCACTTGTAAAGATACTTCAATTAACTATTTGATGAAAGTTAACTGCCAGAATGCAGGATTATTCTAATAGTTAGAAAACTTTAGCTGTAGTATCTATTTAGTAATAAAGGTAAACTTATTTATTAGGAAAAATAAGTCTTTTATAATTGGAAGTAATCAGTGTACTTCATGTAATCTGGCAGCAAATGACTGTGCACCCGCAGGGCTACTTAAGTTCAAAACCAATTTGGTAATTTTCCAACTGGAAATTACAATAAATTAAGGTCATTTCTCCAAGGAATGACGTAAACACTTAAGTAATGGAGCCCCTCTCTTTATGTTGAATCACATAAGTAAAATTAGAGTCTGCTTAATTACATCTATAGTTGAATGTTTCGATCGGGCATTTAAATACCTGCAGTGGGGCTCACAATCACATTTCTCTTTGCTAAGCTGGAAACATTAAGCCCCCAAGCAATCAGTGTAGGCATATCGTTTCTGCACAAAAGGCAGTGGGAGAAAACAGGCTAACTAGTGAAGCTATCAGGAAAAAAAAAAAAAAAAAAGAAAAAAAAAAGCCCAGCCCTACAGATTCTGGGTTTTTATATTTCGTATTAAAACATATGTTGCTGTCTATTATACTTTTACACTATGTCATTAAAAAACACCAATTACCTGTTGCTCATAGTGGCTCATGGTTTGTGTTTTATTTTTTTCAAAAGGCATAAAGGTGTAGGATATAAGGGTAAGTAGGCATTTTCCTTTCTTGTTTCTCCACATCTCCATGTAATTTTGCAAGATATACCATATCTTCAAAGGAGAGTCTGATCAGTGTACAATACTGTGTGAGACCACACAGTTGGGTTGTCTTTAACCTTCTCTGAACTCCTAAAATGAACATATGTAGATACAGTCATTTTCTAGTGTGACTACATGGAAAAACTCCCTTTGGTACTCAGAATTTGCTACTTGGCATTTTTTATTGATGTCATCTTTAATCAAACAGCAAAGTTATTCAGTGGCAGAAAACCAGGTTTTTGAAAATAAATATTTAACCAGGTGGAGTTGTTGAAGTGCTTTCCATGTTTCAGTCCTGATAGCCTGATTCTGGCTTTTGAGATTAGCACACTTCTGATAGTAGCACTGCATGAAGGAAGATGATTCAGCTTGGGGCCACCATGGGTCTTTTAAGAGAACAGACATGAGACTTTTGGGGGGATTCTCTGTCGTTCAGTTTACTCATTAACCTACTTAATGAGTAGTTCTGCACTCCATGAGCCCTCATTTTCCTCCCTTATTTAAGACAGTAAGACCAGAAAATGCTTTCTCATGGGGGTTGGAGAGGTAGAACGAAAAGATAATACTGCACTGAGCAGATGGGAATGCACAGCCACAGCAGGATTTAATTCAGCCTATCAGGTCTTGTGAGCAATAGACACCAAATTTACAAACACCAGTGTATTTCATGGTTTTCATGTTTAAAATTTTTGGCCTGTTCAGGTAAACTGACGTGCAATAAGTTGACTCAAGAAATGCCAATAACTACATTCATTGGCATTAGCTGAAAACGCCTGTGCAAACTATAGTTGCTGTTGACAAGTGAACTATGGAGTCTGTGTTTTATTGAATCTTGTTCCGTTCAATAATGTATGAAAATGACAGGAGGAAATGTATTAAATTTATACATATGGATGTGACAGTCATGCATGAACACCCTGGACATAAACAACTTAATCATCTTTCTCAGATAATAATGTTTGTTCTCAGAAGTACTTTAAATATAAGCAGATAGTATTAATAAAACAATAGAATCAAATTTTGATGGGATTTTTATTTAAGTTCATGAATATGAATCCAGGTATCTTCTGCCTCTGGACCAGATATCCATGATTTTCAATGCCTGCATGGCATGACCACAGTTCTAAGTAGTCAATTAAAAAACCTGTTATTCATAACAACATATGAACAAGCCAAGACCTCCTACATGGCTATAAGTCTATATTGTTATAAGTAACATTTAATTTCATGTAGACAAAATTGGATGTTTCTGAACAGTAATTATGCAATACATTATAACTGAATGAATAAAGCTGAAAATGTTTTCCTTTTTATATTTTGTGGAACTAGAACAGTGGTGGGTGAGAGATACTAAAAATACATGAAATCAATTTCTCTTGCTTATTTCACGTGCCATTTTATATTTCATTGTATATTTATAGTTAGACTTTGTGAGTATGTAAATGATAGTGACAAAATGTTCACTTTTTAAAGACACGTTATATTAATGTTTAACATCTGAGATAAAATGATTTTGAAAAGCTTCCTTTGCTCTGTACAGTAATGAAACAACAAAAAAAAGGGATAAAAGATGCATTTCAACCCTGCTCAGCGATTAAAATTTTTAAAAATATATATACTCCTACTATATGCCATTATTAGTGCATGAAAAATGTGGTTTCAGAAAATAGAGGGAAAAAAGGCTAAATCCATCCACTGTGCAAAGATGATAAAGGAATTTAAATTTACTTAATCTTTGCTTAAAGGTTTGCAAAGTCACTCTTTATTTTATCTTAATGGCGAGGTACTTGCTTCAATGAAATAAAAAAGGTTTGCCATTAGCTTCAGCAGAAACCAGAATTTTTCCCTGTGAAGTGGAGAGTAATGTAGAGATCTCATTTATTTTCTCAATCGGATGCTTATTGTAAGGTATTAGAGAAGTTTCTCCAGATTTGTACTCAAATTTCACCCAGTTAGTATTAAACATCATTATGACATTCAGGGTTCCAGGAACCAAATTATGCTTTTAGAAGGATTCAGTGAAAATATTCAAGTAAAAGAAGGAATTTAAAAATTCTGTGACTGTCTTTTGGAATCCATTTTAAATACAGATGGACTCACTTCTCGTTTCAACTTCAGCCCAACTTCCCCGGCTGGATATTTCCACAGGGATCCACATGAATTCCTGTCTTGTCTCTCATTTCTTTTTTGCGTCAGAGGTAGTAGTTAGCGTGAATCTCAGCAGTACTCACTGGTTGGCACCTGAATAGAAATGCAAAGAAACACTAATATACGTTTATTTTTAAAAAGGTTTGATTTAAGGTACATGTAAGTTAGTAATATTTTTTAACTTAAAACTGCATGCTCTTGAGGCAAGTTTTTTTTTAAGTTGAAAAGGCTATATTTTGTATTTCTGGATGAAAAGTACACAATGGTCTCCTCCAGCAGGTTAATTTGAAAACTCAGCTAAGTACAATTGGATATTTGTTCTACGTTTTCCTTCCTTTCAGTATTTCACTACTAAACTGCTCCTGTCAGAAGCAGCTTTTCCCTTAGGCTTCTGCGAATACCTCCCCACCACCCACCCCTGCTTTAGGACAGACCTTTTCAGTTTTGAAAGGCGGGGGAAAAAATAACCTAGAAGAACATCTCAGAAAGATCTTAATACCCCTGCTCACTCTGCATATCATAAAGTGTAAAATCAATACCTAACTTTAATAATCTGATAGAGTGCGTTTGATCAATGGTTTCTCTGTGGTAGACATTGCACCCTGTAGTACAATACAATCCTACCTCCAAGGGCTTATGATTATGAGGTCCTATTCCTGTAATGGATTCCAGTGACCAAATGGAGCACAGAAAAGCCTAAAGAAAAGCCCCTCATATCCAAACTTATGGACCTTTGATTGCAGATTTGTAAAAGCAACAAGCAATGCTAGCAGCAATGGGGAAGAAAAATTTCAAGCTCCTTTTATTAGTTTATAACAAGGATCCATTGAGCAGTGTCTACTGTGCCAGCTAGCAGACTAGAGTCAGAGTACTTTAAGCAATTTCATTATAAACCCTGCTATTGAGAAATTTATAAGATTGCTATAAAACTTCATTCAAGGCTGATCAGTGCCAAAGAACATTCCTTTTCCACTTAAAAATAACATGTGGCTGCTGTTTATAAATGATAGGGTTACAAAAGTGGAGAGAAAGATAGATTGTCAAAGGCATAAGTTGGGATTGGACACCCATCCTCTGTTTCTTGGAATATTAGTCAATAAATTCAAAACCAAAAAGGTGAGGTAAAAAACTTCTACACAATTCCTGTGTAGCAAAGCATATATTTTGATGAATAGGAGGAAGTAACAATGGAAATTTGCCTGCATAAATTTTTTCCCCCTCAACAAGCTATTTTTTTTTCCCACTCTGTCTTTTAAAATTATAATTAGATTTTGGATTATGTTCTTTTGGTGATTGAAACTTTAAAAGGACAAGGTGCTAGAGTTTCAAAATTATCTTCTATAACTTCTCCTTCATATAATATTATACCTGTCCATATTGTCATTTTAACAGCTTCCTGCTACGATAAATTGTAATGACCATCTGCCCATGATCACCTGTCAGCTATAAAATATTGCAATATACATTTTGAAATTGGACAAATTAATCTTTGCGTGATAGACTTTTCCACTGTCTTATTTCTTATATACCTCTGCAATATTTCTTCTTCTAAATTTGGCTGCCTGCTAATTTATAAAATTAAATAAGAAAAGTTAGACAAAGGAAATTAAATTCCAAGTTGCCAAAGGACAAAAAGTTTGAGTAATATACGCAAAAAGTATGGCACATCAGGGTTCCTGTTGCACCTCTCTTCTTAAAGGATTTACAGACAATACAGATTGTAACATCCCTTATTTTCTTTCTTCTTTACTATGTATAGCAAGTATGATATTATTAACACTACATTTGTGCTGGGTGCAGCTTCTCCTTTCAACAGCACTCTAATTTCTAGAAAGGTGCAGCTGGTCCTCATTGACTTGGATATAAAATCTCCCTTATAAGTGCTCTGCCGCCTCTCCAAGAACAAATTTGTCATATGCTTTTCTACAGCACATTCTTGACCCAGACACAAAAAAAGAAAGGGTACCTCCAGATATGAACAAAAGGCAAAGGTGATTTTCAGGAAAAGGGGTTTCTGACCATTATTCCAAAATGAACAACTGAAAAATAACCCTCCTAACAACGCTGCAGTTTTTAACTTTCTTTTCTCTGGTGCTTCCTTGTGTGGTGGAAGATCAAGAGAATGCCGCCGGTGGAAGGCAATCTAGTAAAAAGGAATGGATGCAGATATATCACTAGTGAAGTGATCTAAGTGCTAGCAATACAACTGGAGTACAGGATGTTTTTGCAACTTACCTCCAGACTTCTGAGTCCTCAGGTTCTGTGGGAACAGACTGACTTCTGCATACAGGTTACGGAACATCTACCTTCTCCCTCTAAAATCCTCAGACACTGAAAGGAAAAATCGCATAGAGTTGCCTCTTTGGAGAAGATAGAAATTGTGTCTAGATCAGTAAAATTTCTTAAAACATCTTTTAGTTGCAGTTAAACTAAAGTTAGTCAGACCAAGCTGAGAATTAAAGACGGCCTTGTGCCTCCTGATACATCTAAATGGCCCTTAGCTTAGAAATGCTAACTACTTTTAGAAAGGGAGGAAGGACCTGTTACAAATGTGAGGTACATTTTATCTAATCTAGCATTGTGTTAGTATTTCCTTGTTTCCAGATATATATTGCTATACTTACATAAGGAATAAAAGCAAAATAACATTGTAGGATTTTCCTATACAGGTGGTTCATCATTTCATATATACATATATATACACACAAACACAAAAAGATATTTACTGTGTGTAGGGATGTTTTGTTGTGACATGCGAAATCTGCTTTTCATAGTAGCACATGATGGCAGGTATTTTTTTCCCTGTATATGACATGGCACTGAAATATGAGGTGTATGATTTTGCAGGAGAATAACAGTTTTAACTATATTACATGTTTAAAATCCCAGCTGAACATAATACAACTTTACTAGCTCATTTCTCCTGAGGCATCAACACCATTTATCACTACTGCTGCCATCTGGCATGTCTGAACTATCATGATCAGCATTTTATGTGGAAAAGAAAGCATTCAATATGGTCTCTCTTCTCTAATGCTCTGAGGTCAGATACCATACTGCTGGAGGCAGTGAAGATGCATTTTTATCACACACTTGAGAGACATCCATTTGACATATTTTATAGTTTTCTATGTTAAGACCAGCCAAGCTTTTTCTTATTTGCATTGACCCGGCATGGGGTCATTTGCTGTAATAACAATTTAAGATTAGTTCACATAAGTTTTGTTATATTGCAGTGTTAAAGGTTTGGCACATGCAGCCAACTCTTTGGGGGCTGAAAACCAAATTTCTAGTACATTTTTTGCAGAGCTTAGAAATGCAATGGAATCGCGTGCCCAACTGTTTCTCCCCAAGGAAAGGCTGCACGTGGTTTGCTTAGCTGAGGTCTTTGTGAAGAGGTGTTAGTTGCTCTCCTTTTCTTACAGAGGATTCATGGAATGTGGGATGATGACTTAGTTAAGAGTATGTTGTAGTTTAGGTTTAAAACTTCAGTTCCAGTGTGTAAAAATATATGGCTGTTCCTTTTTACACCGCAAATTCATGAGTCCCTGTCCATTTCTAAGCCTCAGTAATCCATCAAGTGAGAAGCAATGTTACCACAAATATTTTTTATCATTAGCTACTTCATGGCTACTTGTGAGCATTTTAAGATAGAGGCAGAATTCTGGAGTAAAATATTGAGTCTTTAACTCTCCATAGATCACACTACAATCCTTAATAATTTTAAAATTAATCCTAATAATACATATCTACTTACATAATTTCAATCTCCATTTTTCAGTGTAACATTAAACTAAACACATTATTTTTATTGACATTATATAGGTCATGAAAAATACAGGTAAATTAATATAGCCAGGATGTGGTGAGTACACAACGTATTCTAAATATTGTCTTTTATTGGCCAGTTGTGACTGAATGGCCTCATGCTTTATGTCGGTTGGGTGATACTATGTTAAGGCAAAGTATCTTCCAAAAATTGTTGTTTACTGAGACTAAAGAACCGGCACTTGGTGGCAAGCACTGTGAGTTAGTCAGGACAAGGTCTCTCTGTAGACTACTGCTTCTTTTGCTCATAAAAATCTACTAATCGTCATTTACTGTGGTTGTAAAAAAAATTATTCTCCATGCTTACTGATTTTCAGTAATTCTACACTAAATCTACTGAGCAGCAGATAAAGGTTCAAATTCTAATCAATAGCTAGCGCTTGGCTCTGCTATTGATCTTATATTAGTGCAAATACTGCAAACTTTGGCGTATGATACTATGCTACTTGAAGACTAGAATCTTCCTCCACGTGATCTGTCTTAAAATCATAATGTCATAAATACATTCAGAAGGTTAAAAATTACTTGATGGAAAATGTAACTTAAAAACCACACACCAGTAAATTTTCTTCATTTTTTATTACCCTTGCAAATTCCATGTGTTAGAAGTTGTCCTTATGAAAAACAAACAGGTAACTTCTGTGGCAAGGTGTTTTTCAGATGTTTCCTAAATGAGAACCATCAGCAGTTATCTGCAATTTACAGCAGTGTCTACCATGTTTACAATACAGCTGGAATTAATAGTAGTCTCTCCTTAAAATGTAGTGATGTGACACCACCCAGGAGTTACAGCACGAGTGTTTTTCTGCAGTCTTGTTTCAGGGTAGACCTTCAGTTTAGAAACCCATGAACATTTTAGCAGGTATTTCCATTATTTCAAGGGCCAACACATAATCAAAACTTGGAAGAATTCCTCAGTAACTTTCCTAAATTCAAACAACAGTTTCTAATTCTGAAATACGTTTAAATTCCTGGGGGAAGACTGCATGGAAAACTGGCATTTTCCTTCGGTTTCAGATACCGTTAAGAGAAAGGCACAAAACGTAAAGAAATCCAGTAAGCAATTTAGCACAATTAAAAAAAAAAAAAAAAAAAAGGGGTATCTCAGTTTTAAGGTGTTTGGGCTTGATACTTTTCTCATGTTGCCTGGCTGAGTTGAATGTTGTCTCAAAAATGGAGCACAGCACAGCACTAAAAATACAACTTTTTTCTTGTTGTTACTTTCTTTCCAATTTTCTACAATCCTAATCTTGAAAAAGCTAAGTTTCTCTTTCTCTTTCTTTATTTTTCCATTGTTGTGAAAACCTTTTTTTAGCCTTTAAAATACCAAAATTCCCTATTTACACCTGTAGTCGTCTGTCGTCTTCTACTTGCCAGCTCAAAATTTAGAAATTCACTGTCCACTAAAATAGTCAGAATTGAAGAGCCCAGAGTATGAATGTAAGATTCATACATAGTACAGCATGTGTAACATTTCAGATGTTGGGAGACATTATTTCTAGGAGAGGAAATGTAAATAACTCATATGGTCCCCTCATCTCTCAAATTTCTTTTTCTCTCTGTCTTGTGTAGCATCAATAAACTTAACCATAAGACAATATACTGAGGAAGAACTGCTGAAAGTAATTAGCACCAGAGCCAAAATCAAATTCTTCTTTTCTGGAATAATAGCTCAGGTAAATTATATACTTAATATTCAGGCACAAGCCAAGTCACATAAATATATCCATAGTTAAATTATATCAGTAGAAAGCCTCCAACTATCTTCAGCATGCTTGGATCACTCAGAAACTCTCATGAGTAATTGAAATAGTAAATATTTATAAAATGAGAGTCTGCACATTCATGAAAGGTTTCTAAAAACTGAGATAAAGTGAATACATTATCTGTGATTTCTCACTAAGCTGATTTTCATGATTACATAATTATTGCTGGTCCTTTTTGCAGTCTGTCCAGTTATGGCCCTTGTTTTGTGTGTTACAGGTTAACAACACTTTGAATTCATTAATTTTACTTTGAAAATGAGGACTGTGTCTGTATTTTAAGATTAATTTTAAACAAATATAATTTTTACAAGATAGTGAAAAATTTTCCAAAAAAGTAGATATTTGTATGAAATTAATTTTGTGCAGCTAACATCTTGATTTTGATAGCTGAGGACTAAATTTGGATAATCATTAATGGATCATGAAAGCAAATGTTGAAATTACTCATTTTACTCCGATAACTATTGAAAATTGTTCTTCTATTAAAGCCGTCTTAATATTGTCTTTATCTTGGAATTTTATTCAGAAACATGTACATCCCTGTAGTTCTGTTATATATTTGATGAAAGCTTTTTGATGGGAGGAAGCATCACTGTGCTTATATTAAACAGGTTGGAAAAAATCAGACAGCAAATTCTCTCTAGAAATGGGAGCATTTTTACATAGCATAATTACATTTTGCTCTTAAATTATGTTGGGGTTTTGTTTTTTGGGTTTCTTTTTATCACAAGTCCTCCCTCATTCACAGAGTAAGCTAAGCACATAATTAGTCTCATGAAATAAAAATCAGCCTTTTTTAATATTCTACATTCATTTTTGTGTGATTTTCAGAGACAATAGGGGTATCTTACCAAGCAATTCTTTGTTTTCATATATCAAACAATAAGATAAAAAACAATTACGGGGGCCATTCTACAATAACTATACTGCCAGTAACAAATAGTTTTCATGTTTAAGTTATTTTAATGCAACATTGTAAGAACTACAGTAAGCCTTTTTTTATAAAATGGTGTTCACACTGGTTACTTGTGACTTTATATCAAAATGTGAAGTATCTTGTTTTTATGTTATGCTTGCATTATTACAGAACACTCATTTTCATCATTCTTCTAGCAGATTTGAAAATAATGGAGCATAAAATCCTGCCTTCCACTCTATCACTTGTCCTTTTAACATGGCATTCTCCTCTATTTATTGAATCAAATTAAGGGAAATGTCCTACATAGTGATGTTCAAACTATAGTCTTTAAACTCCTTCTTAAGGATGCTAGGAAAACTAACAGACAAGTCAGCTCGTTGTCAGTCAGTCTCTACGCATTACCCTGGAGTCCACAACTTTATAGACTCTACCAGAGTACACCTGTTTGAAAAATCACTTTTCTACGAAGTATTAATTATGTTAAAATTGAGCAACTCTGCCATCAATTCTATAGAGGATCTGAGACCTGTTCTCTGGCTAAGCTGAACTGTATCTACTTCAGTCAGAAAAATAGAAATGGAGTAAAATGTCATTTAGATTAAAAACAAAACAAACCCAACCAGGTTTCACAGTTGGGTATCCCACAGCATGAGAAGCAGCCCTTTAAACATAACAGTGAAGAGCAGGTCACAAAGTGAAAAGTTCCTATCAGTTCAGCTACGGAAATCAGATGACCAGAACCCAGGCAGAGCTCAAACAGATCGTAGGAATAGATCTGCTGAATTTTCTCTCTTCAAGAGCAATCCCCGAGTCATCTATCCTATGCTAGAATAAAACGATCAGCAAAACAGAGGAGGAAATAACATCTCTGCTAGCAAAACCTTTGCCATCAGCAGGCCGACGCCCTAACGAAGGGTCTCTTAGAAGCTGACAGGGTTCATGTCACCACAAACTGCAGAATCATTGGAAATGGAAGAAACTGCAGATGTCAGTAAATCCTTCAAGGCAGAGACAACATTAGTTTCAAGCGAGGGTACAGGAGACTATGTAATACTTTTCTGGAAGAAATTCAGAAGCAGCCGCTGGGAGCACTCACAACTGAACCAACTCCTTTCGTCGTCTGCTGTACTACTGCTAGTCAGTATGACTTGTACAGGATTGTGTCTATTTCTTTTACATATGTATACTATGAAGACTTTTGTTAAAGGCAACCCTTCTTTATGTAAAACCAGGTCCAGTTTATGTTAGGACATAGCTAATGTCAGGTTAGGGCCTGAGCTCAAGCCCCAGCTCCATATTTCCGCTCCAATCTGCCAGCAAAGCTGGATGTATATACATGCAAATGCATGTACCATGCCCCCACACCCCCTTCCCGCCCCGAGCGTCTTTGCAGAGAGAGCGGGCAGGATAAGGGAAGCTTAGTTCCCAAAGACTCTTGTTTTTTGGAATACAGGTCATTTTTCTGAATCCCTTGTCTAACACTGGATCCTGACTTAAGCATCCTACCTCAGGGTTTTGAGCAGAGGAAGAACCTCTCTCAGCCCAAGTTAGCCTCCTGTGAGCAGGAGGAAACCCATTCCCAACCTGCAGGCTCTCTGGTGCAGGTGATCTCTCAGCTGTGTCCCAGCTCCTGCTGGTGATGGCACATGAGCGGCCTCACCTCTGCCTTAGGGTCCTCTGCTTGCTGTGAGAAAGTAGTCTTGAAGTTGTGACCCACTGCCAGTGGGGGCACCCAAGGGACCAGAAGCCTGAGACAAGCCCTCACACATACCACCTGCCCAGTGCGGATAGTCTTGATGGTGCCCAGGCTCCACCTTTTCCTCTATATTTCACTCCCACGTAGTTTAGGTGCTTTATCTCTAAAGTGGAAATTCTTCACGTGTCTTCTTGGGAAGGCTGGTGACTTATGCTAGGATCAGAAATCCTGTTAGGAAGACTTCATTTTGGAAGGTAAATTTAGGGGTGCCTTTGAAAAATCTCATGCTAACCCAACCTTAGTGTTGTACTCAATAGCACGCAGATGCAGCGCATACCTTGAAGAGAAGAAAACAATCACGAAGCACTAAAATCTGTTATAAACTCTAAATTCAGCTACATTAGTTGTCTAATACAGACTTTTAGTTTACTGTTAGAAAATAGGTAATTCCATAACAGAGGCAAAGCTAAATGACCTTCCCTGTTATTACAATTTCTGTTAATAGAGTGAAAATTATTTCTGATATGTTAGCATGATAATACCAAATACAAATATATTTACGTTCTATTAGTATTCTGCACAAATTTTTAAAACATCCATCTCTGTTAATACTGAAAACCTGAATATTTTAATTATTTCTTTCTTAACTCACTGCCTAGCCGTTAATACTTCCAAATAGCTTTTCTCATTCTCTGAAAACATACATTTCAGTATTCATTGAAGGAATTAAAATTAGCACAAGTTTGGAGAATTAAACATGACTGACTAGGATAGCAAAGAGTCCTGGGGGAATGGTTCTTCTCAGTTTTACAAAGTTCTGTTGGAAACCTGTGGGAAATAACTAATCACCAAGGTTTTTTCCTAGCTTCATATATCCTTTCACACTCTTCCTTAGAGAGAAACATGTTTTATACACTCTTTAAAGGGAAAAAGGAATCGCTTGATTTATTTATATTTCTTATTTCAAATCTCAGACTTGGAATCCTTTGAGCAGTCAAAACAAAAAAGTAAACTCTAAAAATCAGAATTCCTAAATTACTACCATCCCAAATTAACTGGGGATCTGTGTAATATCCAATGACAGCACTGACAGAGGTCCTGAAAGGCTTTAAGTATCCTGATACAAAGCAGTAATTTATTATATTAAAAAAACCCAGAGTTCACCACAATTTTTTGCTTTTGTATTAGATGAGATTCATGTAATGTTGTATACCAACCAGTATCTCATCAAGAGAATAATTATCATGTATACAATGATTCATATTTTTTTCCAGATGGTTTTCTGTGATTTATATACAGAATTCATGTTGTTATGAATTATGATTTTGAGCTACCATCTCCCTGGCAGCTTTGAAAGCTTTATTTGATCTGTCTTTATAACCCTTCAAACATACTTATTGAACATTCCTAATAAAATATAAATATATAATAAAATATATAAAACAATTGGGAAAACTATAAAAAATTACAAAAATTACCTTAGAAGAACATACATATTTGAGTGAAAAGTAGGTACTTGAATGTTAGAATGTTTGTGTTTAGTCTGAGTTTATGTACCACTTTCCTAATATACCGGATATTAGACACTGATTTATGACCATTTCTGTAATTCCTCTGCAGTTTTATCATGACAAAATTATATCCTTAGGTAGAACTGAAATGTCAGTTGATGATTAGTGCACTATTATACCTTTTCATTGGTAATGGAAAGTGTCTATAAATCTACCTGTTAAGCAGTCAATACAGATTACACCAGCAGTTAACTTGGGGTTTTGGTATTCTTAGGTTGGCAATTACATTTCACATTAAAGACTTTTATTAAGCCAAATTTCAAATACCTTTCAAATGGTATGTTTTCCTGCAGTAGCATCAAGAAGATCTTACTTTTCATTATTTCATAGTGATCCAACCAATGCCAGTTTATTGCAGAAAACACACATCACAAACGAGCTGAGACAAGCTAAACAAACCTCTCAAAATCTAGGACATGGCATTCACTCTCAGTGTGTGCATGATCATTTCTACAAGCCTGAATGAAATCCATTATGTCATCTCTGTTCAATGAGGCTAGAGAAAGCAGAAACATTAGCATCACTGAACTGTCAAAAAGCAGACCTATTTGCAAGTGTTGAGTGTGAAGCACAGAAGGGAACGTTCTGCACAGGATCACCAGCTTTGCCTAAGAGACACGCTTGAGATGTGGGGCGAACAAGTCTCAGGCATCACATCTTAAAGGACGTATTTCACAGCACATTCATGGCTCAGCTTTTTCTAGGTTTTTGCCACATTTCACAGCAGTGAATGGTGAAGAGATGGTACAGGACAGTGAAAGTGGTTAAGTGAAAGCAGATTGTGCCCACCGTCACTTCAAAAACTATTTCTTTTAACTATGGGCAATACCAGTTAACAGAAACTACAGTTTATAATTATAGGTTTTTAAAGATCACAGAATCACAGAATCATTAAGGTTGGAAAAGGCCTTTAAGATCATCAAGTCCAACCATCAACCCAACACCACCATGCCCACTAAGCCATGTCCCAAAGGGCCACATTTACATGTTTTTTGAACACTTCCAGTGATGGTGACTCCACCACCTCCCTGGGCAGCCTGTTCCAATGCCTGACCACTCTCTCAGTAAAGAAATTTGTCCTAATATTCAATCTAAACCTCCCCTGGTGCAACTTGAGGCCATTTCTTCTCGTTCTGTTGCTAGTTACTTGGGAGAAAAGACCAACAGCCACCTCACCACAACCCCCTTTCAGGTAGTTGTAGAGAGCGATCAGGTCTCCCCTCAGCCTCCTCTTCTCCAGACTGAACAACCCCAGTTCCCTCAGCCGCTCCTCAGAAGACTTGTGCTCCAGCCCCCTCACCAGCTTCGTTGCCCTTCTCTGGACACGCTCCAGCACCTCAATATCCTTCTTGTAGTGAGGGGCCCAAAACTGAACACAGGATTTGAGGTGCGGCCTCACCAGTGCCGAGCACAGGGGCACGATCACTTCCCTACTCCTGCTGGCCACACTAGTTCTGATACAGTCCAGGATGCTGTTGGCCTTCTTGGCCACCCGGGCACACTGCTGGCTCATACTCAGAAGATCCTGCAGCAACCAATACAAATTGCCATCAAAGTTTCAATAACTAGTCCTTGCATACCTGTACCTCAAGATCTTTTTCTTGGTCTTCTGATTGCTGTCTGTGAAGCTAATACCATGTGAAAGGAGTGAGGTGGCCAATTCGCTTTTAAAAGAAGTTTTGAAATGGCTGTGCAGATGAAGCATGACATGCATTGAACAACTCCTTTGTCATTGTCTTTTTTTTGGTCAACCTATGTTATATCTAGTTTACGGTGCTAGGTCCCTGCTTATTTAGAAAAACAAATCAAAAGAGAAGAAGGACATGTGGAGAAGTAAGATTCCTTTTAATTAATGTGCTGGGACAGTTCCCATAGCAAGGTGCCCAAACTCTCTGAACTTACCATGAACATACTTCGGTGTTCATTGATCGGGAAAACCTCTTATCCTAATAAAGGATAAATATTTGGATGGTTTGAACCTAGATTGTGCTTCAGTGGTTTTTCCTGCAAAATGAGATTTTCTTTCTTCCATTCTTTGCTCATCTTATGTAAAAATACAAATAAAAGCATATATAAATTTCCAGTGAGATTACATGATTCAAGTTTCTGTGCTTGAACAATTAAGTTGGAACTTAGTCATACAAATGACCTTATTTTAACAAATGTGAAATTCTTTGTTTTCAGAGGGGAATTAGTGTCTGCAAAAAATGTTGCAAGACATGTTGCAAAAGAATTTTCCAAAAGAACCTGTATCTCTGTGTGCATATAGAAAATATCAGCTAATCATTGTGAAGTCTAGAATCTATTCATGTCGGATCTCATGATGTCAATGCTGCTTTAGTAAAGAGTGAGTAGTAAAATGGTTCAATACTATTTTAAATGTAGCCTTTCTGACAGTTATAAACAAAATTTTAAAGACTATTCTAAAAAAACCTGAAAATCCAATTTGAAAGCAAATTCTTGAAAGCACTGAACAGCACTGATACCAGTTTTCCCTAGCTGCTTTCACCTGCTTTCTGTTCTTGCAAACTGTTCTCCATTTCAGATATTATTTCTCATATTTTCTCTAGTTAGTATGTGTCTCCCGAGGTTGGATGTGGATTCAGCTATTCTCATCTACTTCATAAAGCCTACAATTAAGACTGTATCTCATTTTTAAAACTCATCTATTCTTTGGAAGAATTTTGAGCTTCTACTAATCAGTAAACGTAGCAAAAAAAAATTGGTACAGCACTTATTACAAAGAAAAGAATGTCAGCTAGATATGACAACTCGGACCAATTTTGTTTCACCTGGGATCTTTTACAAAATGCCGTTCCTTGATTGCTTCCACTTATTTCTGCTCTCATATGACCTCTTTTCTGTCCTTTGCAGTTTTTCCTTTCTGCTGCTGCTTCTTCTCACCTCCTTTCAGCTTTCTTCTGTTGCTTTTTTGCTGGGTTTCTATTGAAATATTCAGTGTTCATAATAATTTGGATTAACAAATGATACGCTCTCCCTTGCTGTATGAATACTTACCATGCATGTAGCTGAATTAATATTTGCAATATTAATAGATCATGATACAATCACAATGCTGGGATTTTTTTTTCATAACAATTTACATAAAGCAATTGTTTTTTATCTATTGTAATTAACTGAGTGTGACTCAATTGACAGAGCTTGGAGGCTTTACTTCCAAATCTGTATGTTGTCTGTATCATCAATAATGAAGACACTGAAAACATAAAATTAGGCTAACAAACAATATCATGTAGCTAGATAGTCGAATCTAAAAACTGTAAAGCAAAGCAGTAAGTAGTAGCTCGCTGTTTCTTTGCACTAAGTAAGTATTCAGATAGTAATGGGGCTGTGAATACTCTGTGGATTTAATTTTTGCTGGAGATACTAAACAGTCTCAAAGACAAGCCATAGCTTCTGTCCTGGAAAAAGATCATGAAAACTAGAAATAAACCAGACATAGAACTAGAAAAGTAGGTGTAAATTTTAAACAGCTAAATGAAAGTAATACTCATCAAGTCCAAAATGGAAGGGTAATTAATCCTGAATTTACCATTCAATATGTTTGTGTAGGGAAGTTAGGGTGCAAATGCATACAGTTTTTAAAATCATAACCACAAATTTCCACCCCATCAATGTAGTAACAAGAATAACTTTATTTTATTTGTCTATCGGTCTAGAACAATGACCTTGCTTGGAGTTGTGAATTAGAAAAATTAATTGCTGAAGTTTTAGCTTCAAAGGTTTGATATCTGAAAAGCAGCTCTCTATAAATCTGTGTTAGGTTTTACACGGGCATTGGAACTACTTTGCTGAAATAAAGAAGATAGATAAACAGTGATTCCTGAGCATGGCACAGACATAGCAGTATGAAGACACTAAAGAAAATAACTTGAGTAAAAGAGGAGAATGGGGAAAAAAATCCACCAGAGCTAAAATTTAAGAACTGGGAAGAAAAAACATAAACTACAGCATATCTTCAAAAAATGTGCACAGGTGAAGAGTATGCTACTTAAAGAAACCACCAGTGGTTTTTCACACACTAGATGTACTTAACATTTTTATTTAGGTCAAACAAAAGAGACCAACTATAAATATATGTTCTCAAACAAAAGTTTGAGAAGTACAACACTGCACATAGAAATTAAACATTTTTTTACATTTCAGAACTTTATTTTACAGTTAAGGCATCATTCTGAGCTCCCAAATTCTGCCCTAATACTACTTTAATAAATAAAGCTCAGAATGAAACAATAAACTGAGAATATAGCTTAGTGGGCATGACATTATGTGGCTTGCAGATAAACGTGATCTTAATCATTTAGTTCTACTGTCACAACCTAACAGTTGTAACAAAGCAACGATTAGACAAAGTTGTAGAATCAGACTGAGTTGAATTTAATTTTGTTAATTTATAGAATAACAGCAGGGAAATGTGTTTCAATCTTTATGAAATTTTTCTGAGTAACTGGGAATTTCAATGCCTGTAATATATGATAATGTTAGAGGAACTGAGAAATTTCAGACATATAAAGACTCAAAGTAAGACTGGAGAAGGAAAAAAAATGCCTGAAGTCACTATTGCTTTACCAAAATGACACAATTCCTATCTATAATAGAAATTCTTTGTAGGGGTATGACACAAAGTTGTCACTTTGAAATTAATAATCCAAGTCACTCCTAAAATAGGTAAAAACCAGCATGTTGAATCTCAAGTCACTTACATGGAAGACTGACAAGGAAAGGGTAGATGAATTACCAGAAAGGCAAACCATGCACAGTATAATTTTAGTGAGGGGATTTTAATATGCAGCTTTTGTTTCCCCTCCCTATTTCAGAAAAGGTCAGTGTTTCTAAACTGAAGTATAACATGCCTTGTAAGACAGCGGAGACCCTCATAACACTGCCTGAAAGTGATTGTGCATCTCTTGACAGCAGTAAGTATGAGTGACAGACAGCACTATGCACTTCAGAGGTTAAATGGCATTAATAAATTCAGTCAGTGGAGAGATTACAAATATTTGGAATTACACAGCGGAGTTCTGGAAATGGTTGTCTGCTTTGCCTGGAAAAGAAAGACTTGAAATTAAAACTTATGTGCCAGTTCCAACAAGCGCGCTAGAATGTTTTAGCTGGTTAGATCTATCCTGGTATCTTGGTTGGTTTAGGGAGTGTGAGCCTGAAACTGCAGAAGCTCATGGACTGTTTGGCAAGTGGGGGTCAAACTGATCATCAGGTAAAAGATGCATTTCTTAGAAGTATGTTGGGTCCAAACTGGTTTTATATTCAGAGACAAAACTCATGATATGAGAGGTACATGTCCTTACTAAACTGTAATAAAAGCAAAAATATAAATTAAAAAAAAAAGCACAAGCTAGTGCTCTTACATACCAACAATAGCATCCATCTCTCTGGATGTGATTAATTGAATTTCTTTAAGGGCAGTACCTCTCCTACAATTCTGGTGCCTTACCAAACCTAGTCTGTGCTCTGTACCCTTCCTAAACCAACATCTACTATAACTTCACTCAGTTCCCCAGTCATTTTCATCCTCTTTTCTACCTGCTAGAGACAGGTGTGATGTGTTAATTAGGCAATTAACCTGGCCTTCTCTTTGTCCTGACTATCCACCTCAGAAAGAAGGATGTCAGGTGGATCACTTTACAGCAATCTAAGTTTGTTTACAAGCATATAGGCAGTTTAAAGCAAATAGTATGTTAAAAAGGTCTCAATAGGGAAACAAGTTTTATTGCCAGCTACTGAGGTAGTAAAAAAAATGACATTTTCATTAGAATAACATCTATGCTGTATTCTCTAATGTCCAGCTTGGGAAAAGTTGAGGAGCGTTTGCTAGAAAAAAATTGGAAAGCATGCCCCACTGGGCAGAGGAAAAGGGAAAAGATTGGTCTGAAACAACCACCTGCTGGCAGGGTGCAGGATCAGAGCGCGCATTTCCTGACAGCAGCCTTTAGGTGAGGCATTCGTCGCGCTCTCCCGCTTGGAGCGTACTGCTTTGCACAGGTGGGTCTCCTGGGGCAAACCCTGCTAAAGGGTGATTAGGGGCAAGAGGTTTTCAGGGGTGGACTACTGCTTTATTCTATTTCATTTAGGTGGACATTGTTACGGAGGGGTTTCTGTTTTAATTTGTACAGTTGTGAGTGTAACAAAACATTTTTAAAGAACTAAGGCTAATTCAAAAAAAGACAGTTATGTATTGCTTCAAAATACTGCTAGTGCCTTGCTTTCAAGTGATTGAGCTCCTCAGCGGAATCCAAAACCTGATAAGAACCGCTCAGTGTAAAGATGTACTTTATAATCCATTCCCTCTCCAGAGCGTAGGTGACATACCTACCAGAGTCTCAAAGTTTTAATTTTGTTTGCTTTGGAACTCTGGTGTGGAGAGACTTGTTGACACTTCTCCTTTAAAAAGAAATGTTGGGTGTGTGTTTTTTTTTAAAAGTGGAGGGGGAGCCAAATAACCTGGTAGTTGCACTTCTGTGATGTTGATGGTAGCTGATCATCTTGAGAAGTCTAGTCTGTAGTATTTTACATATCTTACCCAGTTAATGTTTCATGAAAATGTACAAATAACCTTAGCACGTGGTGCTTCCCTTTGTAGGTAAGTTTTGGGATTTTCTTCTTTCATAGTTGTACATGTTCTCTTTTTGTTCTCTTCTTATGTGGTTTTTCTAACGGCTGAGTTACTACATAAAAGGGGTTGATAACATTTTCTCATGCAATGTTTAGAAGAATTAAGAGGCCGCTAGTATGACTTTATGCATAGCTTTATTCTGAAGGCATTCTATGAACACTTTCAAGCAGTAAGAATTGCAGAAAAATAAAAAATAGATGCCAGTCTCTTATATGACATTAGGTTTAGGTGGCAGAGTATACGGTCTTTCTGTACTGTACTGAGGTGTTTGTGGAAAGACACTGAAGAAAAATTTTCAGCACTTGAGAAACTCTTAGGATGAAGAGGTGGAGGCAACAATGACAACTGAAGTGTTTTACCTCTGCTGAGGTAGATGAGCAAGGATTTTCAGAACTATAAATTCTAGCCTAAGTGACTATCTTCTGTCTAAGTCATGCTTCAGATGCTGAAATCGTACTTTAAATTTACCTCTGCTGAGGTAGATGAGCAAGGATTTTCAGAACTATAAATTCTAGCCTAAGTGACTATCTTCTAAGTCATGCTTCAGATGCTGAAATCTTACTTTAAATCGGGCTACTAAAGCTTAGGTAGGAGTGGTATAAACCCAAAAGAGTAATAGTTCTGTATTACTCAGATGCAGCGAAGAACAGCAGAAACAGATTATTTTTTTTCTCCCCACCCTTCTCTTAAGGTAAAGTGAGAGTTGGGTTTAAAAAGGCTTCCAGAAAGCCTTTTCAGCATATTCCTAGAATCTGGCCAGTGTTCAAATGCAATGTAGTAATTAACTCATCCTCAAATTAGGTGATTTTTCAAATCTTTTCTAAAGATAAAATTCTTTCTGTTGCAAATGAAATTCCAGGAGCACCCTCCTGAGTGCAGTGCACGCTATCTGGTGATGCACGGCGTGAAGGACGCAGCCCATATGCTGCTGTGTGACTCACAGGGGAGAATGTCCTCAGTGCAAGGAGATGCTGTCAGCTTGCCCTGCGTGTTCAATTTGAGATCATTTGCTGTAGCTGTTCTTCTGGAAACACGATCAACTTAAAAAACTAGCACCCGAGACGTCTTTAACAGATTTGGGTACTCAGCTGAAAGAAAGCAGAACCCCAGGACGTTTTTTACGTCGCTCGGTTGCAGTCATCTGCCTTGGCTGCAGCTTAAGACTGAGCCTGTAGGTGTAAAGCCTTGCCTCACCTGTGTGTCTACGAGGTAGTCAGGGTGGGAGCACAGTCTGTCAGAAATCAGCTCGCATTTGTTCTGGAACCAGTAAATGTTTGGAATAACACAAAGTGCCTTCTTGAGACGCCTCGTCGGGAACTGATGTTAATCAGCCCCGACACTCGCTTTGCGGCAGGACCTGCCTACCACCTCCTACAGCTGTAGGGAATGGGCTTGTCCAAGCAAGCGCAGATACCGTTCTCTGTGTGCTCTCTGGAAGTGCCTCTGTATGATTCTGATTGTGCTTACCCGCTCTGGGCACCGAGCTGCAGCCTTTGGAGGTGGTGGGGGTGTGCAGCTGCTTTTGATCCCGACTCCTCCGTTTGTCAGGAAGGCTCTGTGC
Source organism: Phaethon lepturus (assembly GCF_000687285.1). Taxonomy (NCBI): domain Eukaryota; kingdom Metazoa; phylum Chordata; class Aves; order Phaethontiformes; family Phaethontidae; genus Phaethon; species Phaethon lepturus. Next base: position 41,699 of record NW_010525395.1, on the reverse strand, counting down.
CTTTGAATGCCAGCTACGAGCTGGCTGCCTCCAGGCAGGAAGAAATTGGCTTCCCAGTGTTCCTCTCGGGATGCTACCTGCCTTGCAGCCCTTCTCGTGTGTTCTTCAATCCACTTTAAAGCAGTATTAGGAATTTTCATTCATACCAGCACAAACACATGTTCATTGAAGCCAGTGGAGTCCCTGTACCTGTGCGGTGTCCCGCTGCCTCTAAAGTCAGCATCACAGAGCAAGCGCTCAGCGCTTCGCAATGAGATTCTGAGCAAGTCTTACCGTTATTTCTTTATTGAGCACGTTACTGCTCCAAAACGGTGGGGAGAGATGAGCATGGACAGTTGCATATTTCGAAGTTAAAAAATCCTGACCAACAGAGAGTGAAATAAACTACATGTTATATCCCAAGCAACAGCCAACTAAATCACCCCTGATTATTCCTGACATCAGCCTCTGGGATTCCCCCTCTCATCCTGAACTGTGTGCTGTAAGAAGAATTTACAAAATAAAAAAAATTGCCAACTGCTATTCAAATTATAAGTGGTGCACGCTAATTACATTTTATATGGTGATTAATTAAAAATAACCATGCAAATGTCTAATTTTAGAGTCACTCAATTCTCTAAGTCTTCAGACACTGCCTAGCTGCCCTAGGCGTGTGGTGGTTAGGCAATTTATTCAAGCTTTCAAAATATTCTCAAATAATGAAGGCTCTTGAAAAAGTTCCAGCCAGCTTGGAATATATAAACAGAGGTTTCAGAGCAGTAAAATAGCACTGCATATATTTGCATTTTTGAGCCAAAATACTCTGTGTATACATAAAAATAGACCAGGAAGGGAATAACAGAGATTCTAAATAATCTGAATATTTAGCTGCAGCGCATAGCAGAGTAGTTCATAGATTATTTCATTGGCTGAAGAAAATTAAATATAATCTTACTTAGATCCTACTTCTTTTTTCTTTAAGTAGGAAGCTTTTGATACACACGTAGACAGGGACTTTGCTTTACTCACGAATAAATATAACTGTACGAGGAGAGTTATGTCATAACGGTGACTTGATTCAAATATAGTGAATTGTAATTAGTTCTGTAAGTTGCATGTTCCACTGGTTACAATGGCCTAGTGGATTTCAGAAAGTAATGAATAAAAATTCATAGAAGTGTAATTTACCATTTTTACTAATACAAAAATAATGTTGATACTTAAATTGCTATATATATACACACACACATATATGGCGAGTTTATCTGCAGGAATACTCTGGTATTAAAACAGAAAATTTAGATCAATAAATGCAGAATGTATTTATTTTTCCATGCATTAATGATGTGCTTACTGCTCTTCAAATGTTCTACTCAATTTTTCAAAAAAATAGTAACAGATACTTGTTTTCTGGAATCATTCTAGTTTACAGGAGGTTATAGATAGAGTGATTAAGTTTCTGTATCTGCAGACATTCTTACCTACAAACACTTCACAAGCATAAGAGTAAAATTAATTAGTTATAGTATTAATTATGAAGTATTCAGGTTTTATAAATAGCAGTATTTCTTGACACATACAGTGAAACCACAGCAGCTGAGATTATATGACACTTTCTACTCTTCTCTAAAATGCGTTTTACACACAGAATAATTCTTTTACTTTTTAATGTTTAAGTAAATTTTACGGTTTAAACACTTCAGATAGCAGCTGCATAGAATCATGAATAGGAGAGATGGAAAAAACATACTTTGGTAGATTTTCTTTCTAGTTGTCATTTGTTCACAAAAAACTTGCAAGTTTTTAACAAAACAAGTTACAGTATTATATTTTTGGGGGTTTGGTATTTTTTTGGTCTAAATGACTCAAATATTTCAAGTGATGGGATTCAGATTATTTCCCACTGGCAACACCCATTGTAGATGCATCAGCACTGGAATATCTGTGTTTACTAAAACCCCTCTTTGTGTGTCCAGAAATCACATATTTGTTGTTTGTTATTCTGACACTTTCCTCAAATTAAAAGAGCTTTTTTTGTTTCCTGATGACCTGCCAGTGGGGCTGTCTGGTGTAGTTCAAAGTATATTTTATAGATTTTACTAGGTGATATTGTGAAAAGTGTACTAAATACAGAGAAGTATTTAATCAGCTCTGTCACCTCCTGGTATTCTCTCTTTAGTTTCCAATGGAGATACTGCTTCACTGAGCTAAGGTCCTGGCTTTTCATGAGGAGTGCGTTCAATCCATAATTGCTTTCAATTTGGGTAAGGTGCCAGAATACATGGTTATAGCTTTCTTCAGATTTGCAAATACACCTCAGGCCCAGATTTTTTTACTCTTAATGACTGAAAACTCTGTTTTCTGAAATAGCTATTTTTTCCTATATAATTCAGCTATATGGGTGCGATCCAGGATATTTTCATAGTCCAACAATTAAAAGTGATTTCTTCTTTCTTCAGGATGTTTGAATTAGAAATGAAATTAGAAAACTCATTTTTTTAAATATTGGTAGAGTAAAAAAATAACTTAGAGAAAAGAATACATATTTTTAGCTAAATATTCTATCGCACTTCCCTCTTTTGATCAACTTCCCCCATGCTCAAAGTCCCCTGGATTGGTTTCATCATAATATTAGTCAGAATCAGGTATGATCTGAGGTTAAAATCAGTGACCATCAGTTGAATGTTTCCAGTATAAAAACCACAGGTATACTATTCTATGTGTTTCTACTATTTCTCTGTCCTATTCTCATGGTTTTTTGGACACTCACAGGAGGTTTTATTTCTGCAGTTTCGTAAGTACATTTTATTTTCACCTGTATTTGGCAGGTTGGCTCTCAGCATGGAAATTAATTCCTGGGAAGCTTGAAAACTCAATTGAACCATTACTGAGAACCAGCAGAGTAAGGAATAGAGTTGCTGTTTCTGGCAGAGCACTATATATTCAGCATTAATAAGGCTTGTTTCACGTTGATCAGCAGCCCAGGAGATCTGGCTGGGACCAGGAAGTGGTCAGCAACTCAAAAACATCAACATGTTGTCTTCCAACCCTGCCCTCTTTCTTGAGACAATGACAAAGGACAAGGCTACTTGGGAAGGCGTATTACTGCTCTGAGCTTCCTTCCTGTAAGGTCAGGGATCCCCAGCTTCCCTCCTTCATCCCACTGGAGCCTGCTAGGGTCTCCTTCTACCCTTTGCTGGTGTCCCCTACAGGTACAGTTCCACCCCTGGGCTCTGTGCGGGCAAATATAGGCAGCAAGTCTGTGAAATCATGATTGCGTCAGGCAGACGCAAGACAACTCCCTTGTCCCAGACATCTGCTCTCGTCTCCTGTGCGTACGCAACAACTCCGTTTAGCCTGCAGAACAATACGATTCAACCAAGTTGCTAATTCTGATGAGCTCTAAATAACGTTGTTCATCAAATCGCTATTCAAACTGCCTGAATGTGACTGATTTTTTTCTTCCCTCTCTTTTTTTTTTTTTTTTTGAAATTTTAAAATTTGATTGAACTGGGAAACTGGTTACTAGGATGTTTCACTGAGCTTGTTCTCCCTTTTCTTTCAGTCTAAAAATGTTACCTGTCCATAAGCATATAAAGAGTGCAAACATAATAGGTGTTTATATTTCAGAACAATAATGATGACTCCATCTAAATCTTTGTAGTTCTTTTGTTCTGTGCTTTATCCTATGGATTATTTTGAAAAAAAATTAATAGAAAAACTTTACATAAAAATTCTGCAGGGAAAAATACCTAAACATTTTCTAAGCTCATTTACCCTTTTTACAGACCCAGTTACCATAACAACTGGAATTGTCGCTATAGTAATATTCTTTTATTATGAAATGCAGTATTTTCTGTATACAGGATATTTTCATAAGCATCTTTACTTTCACCATTAAACTTATTTAAAAATATTTTCTAGAAAGTATTTCATAGTTTCATAGAACAATATATGAAAGGGATAATTTTTTAAAAATAGGGTTTGGGTTTTATTTAGAAAAAATAAAAAATCTTGTCCTTGGAAATAAGTGAAATCTTACGTACTTATATTGTGAGGCTCTTTACTATCCCCCTACATAAATATATATTTTTTTTTTTACTCCCTTAATTCTTTGGCTTATGAAAATTAGAAAAGGTAAAGATTCTTTTAAAAGCTTATTTTTGGTTTTCATATGTTTCTATTCTCACATTAACAAGGGAATTAGTTACTTGAAAGCTGATCATTTTTATTTATATAAGTAAGAACCTGAGGGTCAAAAAAAAAAAGATAATGTAGGTTTTTAGGAAATGCTTTCTGTTTCAAACAAAAACAAAAAAAATATAATAAGTACAGTAAAATAATATGTCCATATAATAAGCATATAAATAATATAATATATACTATTGCATCTAGTATGTCATTTATAAAATAATGACAGCATGTCCTTTCTTATGCAGCCTGGCATAGGTTATGAGAGAAATGTCTAAATTTTCTGTAAAATTACTATTTTTTTTCTAGACCCAAACAAGGCATTGTAAGGATATTATATTTTTCTAGTAGCTTCTGTTTATTTCTCCCTTTGTAGTTTCCTATTTCTTTTCCTTTTGCAAAGTTTCATCTTAATTTGTTGTACAATGGGAAGCTGTTTCCCAGCTCTTACTCTGGGTCTCCAAGGATAGAAGACCGTTGATCCCCAGTACTGTATTCTAAACAGAGACTTAGCAAAGGGATCAAAGCAGTTAAAAGTTAGGTTCTCGAGAGCAAACTGTTTCTTTAAAAACAAACAAACCACCTGAAACAATAGAATTGAAGTTTTGAGAGAGATGCTCTTCTTAAGCAAGGTAATTTAAAAATCTTACACTTAAACATCTATGAGAATTCTAATGTTCGTTAAAAAGAAAATTGGATTAGGAATTTGATAATGAAAGTTATATATTTTAATTTCATCATGTCTGCTTGTATTTCTGGTATCTATTGTTAGAATAATCTTTTCCCCGCTGGTGTGTCCTGCCTGAGGGCCACATGTTTTGAAGGTGCCGTCCTGGGAGGTGAGAGAGGTGTAGTGGAGAAGTGAACGTTTCCCCCATTTTGTAAGCAATGCTTTACCACATAGGCTCTGTGCAAGGGGGTTTAGCAACGGCATCGTGACTGTTCCGAAAACAAGTGATTGGTACTAAATTTTGTTGTGAGTCCCATCCTTTAAAATGTATGAGGCAAAATTGAAGAACATCGAATGGAGCTCTTTGAGGGTTTTACTGGAAGGATGCGTGTTTTATGGCTCTTAAGCAGGCTGAACATAAGTACTGAGCAGTGAAATTTTTTTTCCATAACTAGGACATTTCTAAGAAACTTTAATTACACTGTCTTCTGAAGTTCTTGATCTTAAACTGTGCTATAAGATGGAATTTGAGTGGATTTTAATGCTCACAATTTTTGGACTTGGACTGTTGGAAAACTCCAGCCAAGTCTTAAATCAGATGTCTTCCTTCCTAGTGTTAGCGATATAATTTCTGCAGTTGTAGCAAGTGTTGGTAAATTTTCTCTGTGATGTCACATAGAGACTGCAGAATATCTTTATCTGATGTAAAAAGTGTTTAGCAAGTGTAGTATCTCAATGTTGATGTTTTCTGATACGGAGCATCTTTTTAGATCACACTTTCCTTCAGCGTAGCCAAAGCTAAATCCTCTATAATGAAGCCACTAAGATAGTACACTTACCTCTTGTTCGTATGCAAGACATGCAAATGGATTTTGTGTAGGAGACTACAATCACTAATCAGACACTCTTCATTTGAGCAATTTTACACTTCTCTAATTATGAATGTATTGACCTATGCATATGTAACAATGCTAAGAATGCTGGAGGTCATCTCTGAATGCATTTTAATGCCATAATTGCAAAATCTACAAGAGTGTTTTCATTTTCTAGAAAGAAGGTCCCCAAGGGATCTATGTTATGAAGAATTTCCAAATTATATTCAGTTATTTTCTGTTCACACATTTGGCATTTTGTGGATTTTTTTTTCATACTGTACAGCCTTTTAAAAAATATTCACACTTTCAGCAATTGCGCCGGTAAAACACCAAAATTACTTTTAGTACTGGCTTTCACTATTTTTCATTTTCATCTTACCATCATTAGCTCATTTCTCATTACTGTCTAGTCTGACACTATATAATCGGTCTTTAGGAGAAAGAGTGCTAGCTTTCAAGTAGGTATGAGACCATTTTTACTCCTAATATTTATCTCTATAAGAGTATATCTACTGTATAGGCAGCGATAGTATGTGCACATAACACATTTAGTTATATATATCTAGCAATTCATAGCGCACATACACTATCAGTGTCTATATAATGTTCTATTTCTATAAAATACCATAGATGAACTGCAGGAGCAGTGCTGCAGTCGCAAATTTATGGTCACAACATAAAGGCTCTGAAGCGATTACACTGATAGGTCTTTGTTTTAATAATGTGAAAATTTATCTTCTACACGTTGAGAGCAAAAGTTCAACGGCAGTTATTCTAATAGCTTTTCTGATAAGTTGTTATTATATAAGAAAGGTATTAAGTCTTTGGTTTAAAGTTTGCATTAGCGAGTATACTACATTCAACAAGGGTTTAAATAGTGTATATCTGAGGGAATATTTTTATGCCTTGAAAGGGCAAGATGAAATTCAGTGACGGTTACTCATCTCTGGAAATATTTCATATTTGTTATTGGAAACAATGAGGTAGTTCTTACAACAACAAAAATTAATTTGAATTTGACTCTGTTTTCCCTTTATTCTAGCACATGATAAATTCTGGGAAAAATAGTCACCTCTATAAGGTCAAAATCTGATACTAAGATTAGGTCTGTAAAGAACTGTGTTTTACCCCCAATTAGGGCTTGTGCACAAGAGCTGTTGGAATACAATATTGTGCTTACAGTGCTGCAGGGGAAAATCTGGGTGCAGGAGCCAAAAAGCACTCCTACTTGTAGAAGCCAGGTGGAGGTACACCCGCCCAAGCCTGCCACTCTATATTTCTTCTGTCCTTGAAGCAACCTCACATGATCCATGTCATGCAGAAACTCTGGGACCCTGGAAGGGCAGCAGTACTGTGTTTGCAAAGGCCAGTAACATCTGTAAGTCAGCCCGTGCCCATCTCGGAGCAACGTGGCTGCGCTGCATAATGCTAGATGTCATTCAGCTACTAATATAGGTGCCTGGAGCATGAGTTAGGGAAAGTGCTATACTGCAACCATTTCCTTAAATACACAACTCCTAAATTTCAATGTTAGAGGGTCTTAGGGAACATGGGTACTGAGGGCTTAACAGGTGAAGTGAACGTTCATGAGGGAAAGAAGATTGACTTGATTTTCAGGTACTGTCAACTTAACAAGGTTTGCGCAGAATTAATCTACATTTCCTATAGAAATCTCACGTCTTGCTTTGCACTGGAGATACCACAGTGATGCTGTCCTTTGCATCTGAGATACTAAAAATGCTAACTAATGAGGTTTCTTTCTAGCCCCACCCCCCTTTTAATTTGTAAGCATTCTGTAAGCCTGCCAGAACAGCCATGCAGTACTTTTCAAATAGGCGCATTAAGAATTAGCTCGTAATTTCAGGGTCAGTTTGGAGAGCTTTTTTTTTTTTTGCTTTATGTTATGCACTTTCTAAATACAGCCAAGGAATTTTCTCTGTCTTGTTTTGCTCTCTTATCATGCCCATTCACAAGGCTTTAATGAAAAACCTACTTATCAGTGAGGCTGTATGATTAACCGTTCACTGTGTTCTTTTAAGTGTGAAGAGAAAGATATGCAACCATGTTGGGCTTTATAGTTAATTATGGGATTTTTCTATGAATAAAACCAAGTGGTTACAACTAAAATGAGTTCTAAATTATCAAGTTACAAAAAATAATGCTTTACCTTTCAGTGGTATTGGAACTAGAGACCCAGGGCACTAAATTGAGTCCCATAAAGTTCAACTTAGACTTCTGAATTTAAAACCAAGGTCCATTACTGATTGAACCTTGGTAGTAGGACCAGTAGTGTGATAGCGGCAATAGCTGATTCCTAACTCTACACAAAGAGCTACCACTCACCCAGATGGTCTGTGGAAGAGGACAAGTGTCCCATCACACTAGAAAATGTTGAATTGTGAGGGTCTTAAGGCTCAGGTGACAAAACTACATATGAATAAGTCAAATGAACATTATATTGATTTCTCCTCCAGATCTTACTATTTCCTGCTGGAGGGTATTGAAGTCTCGGGTTTTAACAGCGTGGAAATAATTTTGTGTGCTAAACTGCAATTCTGTTAATCTGAAACCTAGCTAACCTGAGCATACGCCACTTTTCATTCAAAATTTAGCAATCTCTAGGACTGCGCTTTTCAGGATTTTCTTTAATGTTAGCACAGGTGAGGCTAACTGGAAATTCAGAACATCATGCACCTGCTTTCCTTGTGGATATTTTGCTTCCATGAGACAGAACCACGGTTTTACACCTGGGATTTTTTCCACCAATCAGCAATAATCCATATGGAGCTATAATAACAGCATGCTGCTTTTGTCACTCAGGAGGTCAGGTGGTAAAATACCTACCAATACTTTCCCTAGTCAGAGCGAAGCTTCATGCAACTTAGATAAACTATCAATTTTTATGAATTTAGCTACCATAGATTTTTTTTTACATGCTCTGAAATGAAATATTTACATAAGTCTGCACATATTTTGCTTCAGTTCTCTGCAAAACCTGTCTGTAATATTAAACTAACAGTTTGAGCACTTGCACATCATAATATTCCCATAGTAGGTAGATCATAGTTGACATTAATGATATTTTAGAAATAAAAACACAGGACTGCGGTAAATAATGTACCACCCCTCCGTTCTCTGAGTCTTATGGCAATTTAACTGGTCCTGTTACTGTGTCACTTATTCTGTTAATACGAAAACAAATAAGCCAAGCCAGAAAGACTCCTTCATGATGCATAGATCCAACTTGGAGTGGTTTCATGCCCACTTCAGCAAAGATTTTGAAGGCCAAACAGAAGTATTACTGTTCAAATGGCTTGTAAAAGTTCGAACTACTTGTAAATGTTTTGGAGAACAGCTAATCTCCAAAAACCATGAAAATAACCTACAGGTCTGTCTTTGGACGATATATCTCCATTTATTTTTATTTTGTTGAATTCAAATGGCATTAATGGCACTACATAATTCATTAGCCAAGATACTGTGAGGTTTGTCTTTTCTCCTGTTCTTAAAAATGTAATCCCTGAATGCTCGATTAAATTAAACTCTAATAATACTTTTGCAAATTTCCCAGTAAATCAAAATAACTTCAGTTAAGTCACTTAAGTTACTCTTTCTTATACCAATATTAATTAGTGTATAGTATGGTTAAGTTTATCCTTTTTCACAATGAAGCAGTGTATCTACAAGTCTACATTATGTGGTATTTTATTAACTTACTAAGAAAAAAATTGTTGTTTATAATAAAAAATATTTATCCAGGCTTAGGCATCTTAAAACTTAAAATAAACACTTCAAGAATCACCTTGCTGAATTTAAGAAATTGTCTTTCCCATGTAACTGTGCCCATAGGTAGTTAAATAAAGATTATCTGAAGCCAAAATGATTGAGGAGAACTGATAAATCCTTAATGGTTATATAGAAGACCTTCAGTCTTTCAAAGCAAACCTTTAAGTGGCTAATGTCAAACAATATGAGCTTGCCATTGATTCTTAAAGCAGCAGATATTCGGAAAAGTTGAAAAGCCTTAAAATGCTTGTTAAGAAACAGAGATAATTTAGTTTCTAATTCTTAAAGGATGTCTTAGAGGTGAGGTCACTGTGAGAAGTGAATAGGATGAGAGTTACCTTTGTAGCATTCACACATAAGGAAGATTTCATAATAATAAAATTCTTGAATAATTTTGAAGAAATTTGAATAATCCTAAATTGGAAAAAGAAGTATAACAGTAAGAACTTGATACAAATAAACTCCCCATTTCTCATGCCTCTCAAATCCTTGATTCCTAATGATAAGAAAGAGTAAAATAAAATAAAATACGACTAAGTAACGACAGCTCAATTTCATGCTCTTCAGCATTAGTAGCTGAGTCTTGCTCACAAATGAGAAAGCTTGAAGCCTAAATTGTTCCAAAGGTCCCCCACAACAGCGATTGTGCATTTGCATTACTGTTCATGTTTTCTGTTTAGATAACAGCAGAGCCAACAACCGATGCAGTGCCTTCTGTGGTGCAAGTGTGTTATTTTTAAAAGATTAATGGTTCGGCAAAGCAGTAACATACATAATTAAGAAGCCTGTATTCCTACATTTAACGTGATTCAGTGCCCTACACCTAAAAGAAATGTAAAAATTGGCATTCTGGTTGAATTCTTTAACAATATGAACCAAAAGCGATTAGTTTTGGAGCCTACAATAATGTAGAATTAAAGCAAGACTGAAATTAGCTTGATCTAGTCAGAATCAAAGGCATTTGCTCATCAGATAAGATCGAGGTCACATTATGGAGAACAGTGATATAACTGTTGACTCTGGAAGAATTAGGAGCAGTATCACAAAAGGAGGGCTATGGCAAATGGCAGCATTTATGATGGGTACTTGCAAGGTAATGGAGCCTGCAGCGGTTAGCATGGCAATAAACTAGAGCTAAGCCATTATATTCAAAATAGTATGCAACTGTAACCAGCAGGTAGCCATAAATTCTAAGATCACTGCACAGGATATTCAGAGTTCTCTAAATAGCTGTTTCTTGTTTCATCATGACCAACACACAACACAATTGCACGAGAGAGCATCAAGGGCAACCATAACTTTTCTTTTTTGTTTGATTACTGGGGGAGATGGGTTTTATTTCCCCATTAATGATTTATTTTTCCCCACTAACACTATGAATATATCTAAATTGGCGCTGATTATGTCTGGAACCGGGAAGTGGAAGGAATACAAATATTGTGTGTTACAGTATTTGGAAGATTAGCATGTTCTATCCAAGAGATGTTATTGAAATGTTTATTACAACAACCTGTTATAAAACTTTAATTATTCTTTTTTCTTTTAGTAGTTATTCATCTTTCAGACCATTTTAGCGATTAAAAAGTAATTAATTCTAATATGAAAAATATTTAGCTTGTGTAATAGATTTCAGAGCAGCACATGCACGTGGGGGAAAGTGGGGAAGTGTCATGTGCAAAATCAGGGTGCAGCAAGAAAAGCATGCAGATATCATGGGAGATAAAGCACTCTAAGCAAATTGTAGTGACTAGAAATTTGGGTTTGATAAATATGCTGAGAGAATTCTTAGCTAGTTCTAGAAATTCCAAGGGAAACGAGCATCTTTCTAAGTAATAGTTCTTTAATAATGCATCTTGAATAAACTGCCAAGAATTACAAAATGGTACGTTATGCACTAATATAAAGGTATCAGAAAGATGTAAAAACCCAAAAACCTTTTAAAAAAGGTTTTCTTACTTTTTATGGGTAAAATATAATCTTCAAAACCCAGGGGATTCCTCTCCCCTCTGCTCAGCACTGGTAAGACACATCTGGAGCGCTGGGCCTGGCCCTGGGCTCCTCACTACAGGGGAGACATGGACATACTGAAGCCAGTCCAGCAAAGGGCCACAAAGACGATTAGGGCTTTGGAGCACCTTTCCTCTGAGGAAAGGCTGAGAGAGCTGGGACTCTTCAGCCCAGAGAAAAGAAGGCTCAAGCTTACCCATGTGTACAAATACCTGATGGTGGGGCGGGAAGTAAAGAAAACAGATCGTATTTGCTATTTCTGTTTTTTATGAGTGCCCCTAATGGATGTAGCATGGAAAAATTAAGGATCTTGGTAGCTGTAGGCAGCTCCAGTTAAATAATTACAAATAGTGTAAAGCTTATTGTATCTGATTACACCAGGAATAAGAGAAAATACTGTTACTGGTTAGGTTAATGAAAAAGAAAAGGCAGAGTTCTGGAGAGTCCTTCTCTGTAAGGAAATGCGCTATGATAAAGAAAGAAATTTTGCATGGCCTCTTTTACTCTGAAATAACAGATTAGAGTGGACATAGTCTTCACGAATTGAATTCTTGTTGGTGTTCTGCACCTCTATAGTAAACACTGTGGTAAGGCATAGGAACTGGGAAGGAGGAAAGCTAACAGTAATAATATTTGGGTAACCTTCATAAAGGCTTTTATGAGGATAACTGTGATATAAATATCTACAGAAGATGAAAATATCAGTGGACCTCAAATAATAAATGTAATTAGTAAGAAGTCCAGAAAATTGCACTGCATGGTTGCTACTCCCTGGTGAAGGTATATTCCTTCCATGACTCATAGCTAGATTATAGTTTTTGTCTGGAAACTTAAGATCAATTTAATGGACATTGACTATCATCTATGTCTCATAAGGTTTTTGTTTTTTCTTTCTTTTTTTTTTTTTTTTTTAGTCAGACATGCTTGCATTAGTACTTCACACACAACTTACAGATTTTACATACTTCCTGAATTCATAGTGTAGCTTCTTGACCCAGCAACTACAATAATTTCATTGCATTGTATTACACAGCAGGAGGCTACATTGTATATACTGTATATATAGTATATACAAGTACTACTGCTTGTTATGGGACATTATTTTGAGTTCTCAGCAAGATGCAATATTCAAAGAGTAACACTTGCACTATCTTTTAGCATAAAACAGCTCCCACGTCTATGTTGTTGTTCTCTCAAGGCTGTAGGTTTGGGTAGCAATTCCTAATTTCTGGAATAGGTTCTCAGCTGAAATGTGATGTCCTAAGGAGGAATGGCATATGTTTTTGTATTTCCAGCTATTAGACTGGCGTAGTGCTTTCAGATCATTAGTCTTTGCTGACAGAAAGGTACAGTTTACATCAGTTCAAAAGTCAACGGGCAAGAACTGCAGCAAGGCAGGCTGATTCACACAGCATTGCTTCAGCTGTAGAAGCTTGCCTACTAAGTGAAGATCATGCTAAAAGCTATGATAATCCCTCAACACCTTCAGTGGAACATAAAAAGTAATGAAACTTTGGAAGTCTGCAGAAATATCTGTACAATGAGCTAATAATCTGTCAGTTTATTAGTTGAGGAGAAGGTAGTGTAAGGCTAACTTGGTGATGTGCTGAGAAATTGAAAGATCAGACTGGAATGGTGCTGCAGTCTCTAAGAATCTGATACACAGCAGGACTAAAATTAGATAAGATATTTGTAATGTGATATTCAGTGACTGCTATACCTTTCAGTATTTACTTATCACATAACACAGATGTGTTTCTTCTTTTTTTTTACCATGGCACAAAGGAAAAACACTTGAATATGACTTGCTAAAATTGACCTTTACTTACACATTGTGACTTTTACATGGCAGTATTATGATAAACTGACTCTAGCTTCAGATTTATTACTCAACCCTGACCTTTGGTTATATTAGAATATTGCTTTCAACCAGACTAAATAATAATGTCTCTGTGAATGTAAGGAACTGGCAGATCCGAGATGTCAATTGCCAGCTCAATTTTCCTTTCACCTGGGAGTACAGCATGTCACAGCGCTTTATTGATCTAAGAGCCATTAGAGTTCAGCGTTATAACTCTTCGGTTTTCCACACACTGCGGTACAGTGCACTATAAAAAAGATGAAGAATGAACTGGAGCGTGACTCCAGTCAAGATTGGTCAAAATTTGGAACGACTTTTTCATCTGAAATAAGTATAATTGTTTTGAAATTATTTTTCTTCCTAAATTGGAACATGCAGCCGAAACCTCTTAGGAAAAATATTAAAAAAGATGCTTCCAAAAGTATTATTGCATAGTATTTTTAGTATATTCTGGAAATAAACTGTTTTTGAGATTTAAGTGTTTAGTTTTGCTGTTATTGGAACCCTTCAAAGAATTGCATTGTTGCAACTACATTATGCTCCTTTTGAGTACAGTATAGTAAAATATTTTTGAGTTCATGATTGAATGTAATACTTAAAATGAAGGACATCATTCTACTGCAAAGAAAATTCTTGATAAGTTTGTTTCCTCAATGTCAGTGATGTTGATAGATTTTTGCTGATATGTTTTGATTTAATAAAATCAATATCGACAGATAGCAACTGTTTAGGTAGTCGGAAAGTTTTCAGTTTGTTGTAAACTAGAGGATGATAATGAATAAAAGCACTTCCTTGTCACTTCCGCTTATCACGCTTCAGAAGAATGATTGTATTTCTGTGTAAGAATGTCTTTCAAGTGGTGCAGCAGGTTCATGTGCCTTTGCTTTTCAGATAGGGACTGAAATCAGGAGGATTTTTACTTCAGAAAGGACTAAGATGATAACCCTATAGAAAGTTGCATTTTTAAAATAATAACTCATTTACTTAACATCTACATAAAGATTAAAGAGTTTGGCCTACTATTATCATGCTATTGGTGCCAAGATCCTTCTGGATGCTGAAGGACATATCTGCTAGCATTCAGGCCCTAGCCAATTTTTTAGCATGTTCAAAACCTGTTAGTTGTTATTGAGTCTTAAAACAACTTGTCACAAGCTTCTGTCTACTGTGCTGCTATGTGGATGAAGAGCAGAGCAGCTGCTTTTTCTTTTTTATGAGGCTCTGTAACTTTTATAAGTTAATATTTTAATATTTAATATGCAGATTAAGCTATATTGTCTCTATCCAAATTATTTTTAAGGTATTCATGTTGACTGAAAGTGAGTAAGTAAGTAGGTATGCATAATATATAGATATTTTAACAAGGCGTTTTCTAGAATTGTTGAATTCTTTTATTCTTCCAATGACATTTAATCAGTAGTGGAAAAAGAAAGGAGAATTTCTCCATCAATTAGCAGTGTATAGTTTTGTGATTTAGTATTTCCTTCAAACTAAATACATATTGGCAGGAGTCTTTTAATATTTTAGGCAGTTTTGTGTAATTATTTGAAGTGTACATTTTTCCTTTCTTACTCCTGGTGGATAGAAACATACTTTAGAACCTACCAGAGCAAGTTACTAATGGAGGCAATAATTGAAATAAAAAACATTGACAATGTCTTTATCAAATAGCAATGTCTTTCAAATTCCCATTCGTTAAAACCTAATTTTGTGATTATTATAATTGAAGACATACTTAGGTACTGTACATAATGTTTTACACTTTTAAACATCATCTTTAAAATTCACTGGTAGTCATTCCACCATCACAAAGAGGTCTCCAGACATCTGTCTTTAAAATCAGAATGGTTTACAACAGATACAGGATTTCACTAGTTTATTGATAGCAACAAGGTTACCTTTAAAATGTTCACATTATAGCAGAGGTGCTGTCTGGAAACAAATTCAATATGTGATGCTTTGAAAGCAGCCATCAGTCAGCAAAATGGTTGTAGAAAAAGATTCCACCAACTATTCCTCATTTCATTTGACTGATTGATCTGATAAAGCCAGTACAGCAGAAGCAGTTTGTTATTCCAAGCACTTTAAACTTAATCTCACTTAAGAAAAAAAAAAAAAAGGGGGAAAAATCAATTGTCATTTTCAGCTTTTTAGAAGACTCTGCGTCTTATTTTACAAAACAAATACTTGTTCCTATTATGGTGGAGGAAACAAAAATGCAACTTCTGCCTAGAAATTACTGCTTAGCTTATTGCTATTTTATGAGCATTTCTTCCCCCTGACTGAGAACACAGTTTAATTGCTCAATAAAATTGCAAGGTTTTAAGACAAAAAAAATCTACTATAAAATTAAATGAGATTTAAAAAATGTATGCTAAACAATGTGTCAGTCCATTATAACAGTGCTGGTGGTTTTGAGAGCTGAGAATTAGAGGGTCAGATTCATTAAAACTATATTGATATCAGATGAAGTTGAAGCAGCATTTTGTCCTAAGTTTACAGTGTACCCAAGTTCAGCAAAACACTGAAACAAAAATTTTGTGTAACCGATGGCTACTGGGGATATGAGGTCTTTATTCACAGATAACCCTATCTTCCCAAATGAAAGAAAAGAGCCAGATTGCAGCACTTTGTTATTTGGGGGGTTTGGGCTCTGTGACATTTTTATCTGTGAATTTAATTTACTGGGCAGTGACAAGGAAGACAGAATTCTCTATGCCTGCTCCGCTATTCAAAAATTAATGAGAAAAGACAGTAAAACCTAGATTTTAAAGCTCCTGAGAAGAGGTTGTTGGAGAAGCACTACAGGGGAAGGAGTTTTGCCTGTAACATTCTTACAGATTCACAAGATTTGCAAATAAATCCAGTGCCGGACAGATCGATGTGATGGCACTCTACACAAACTCCTGTCGGCCATTTCATTCACCTTCACGAGGTGTTTGGTATTTCTGTGCTGGAAGAAACGTTCCACCTTCGTTAACCTTCAAACCATAACCAGGGCACTTTTTCATACTGGCTTTGGCACCCTGTCAAAACAAAAGTAGAGTTTTTTCAGGGACTGTGGCCAAAGAGCGGTCAGAGGGACAGGCCTGGGACTGGCGAATATCTGGCGTTTTTCATAGAATCACAGAATAGTTTGGGTTGGAAGGGACCTTTAAAGAACGTCTAGTCCAAACCCCCTGCAGTGAGCAGGGACATCTTCAACTAGATCAGGTTGCTCAGAGCCCCGTCCAACCCGACCTTGAATGTCTCCAGGGATGGGGCATCCGCCACCTCTCTGGGCAATCTGTGCCAGTGTTTCACCACCTTCATTGGGAAAAATTTCTTCCTTAGATCTAGTCTAAATATACACTCTTTTAGTTTAAAACCATTAACCCTTGTCCTGTCACAACAGCCCCAGTAAAAAGTCTGTCCCCATCTTTCTTACAGGCCCCCTTGCAGTACTGGAAGGCTGCAGTAAGGTCTCCCCGGAGCCTTCTCTTTCCAGGCTGAACAACCCCAGCTCTCTCAGCCTGTCCTCATAGAGGTGTTCCATGATCATTTTTGTGACCCTCTCCAACAAGTCCGTGTCTTTCCTGTTGCTGTTTTTCCCGTTGTTCTGCTTGTGCAGGGGATGGACATTCCTGGTTTGGGGTGGGACCTGGGTGGCAGGAGGCCATTTCCCTGGACTGTGTGTCAGGGAGCAGCAGGCAGCAGTGGTGCAGAGAGCAGACCACAAGACACTGTTGATGAGTCTATTTGAGGTCAAGAAGAAGCTTCCAGTTCCATTTTGATACAAAAAAAAGAAAACTTGGGAGTGATTGGGGTTTTTTTAAACTACTTATACCAAAGAAAAATTCAGGGGTTTTTATAAGCCAATGTGATATTAAATTGAAATTGTGAATCATTTCCAGAATCCTGCCCTGGATTAAAGCATATTGATGGGAGAAATACTATGGCCATTTTTACACATATTTGCTTTTGCCTTTTTATATATATATTTCATTGTCTCTGAAACCCTTGCATCACTAGAGAACCTAAAATTACTCTTCTCTAAAACTGAAACCAAATGGACTTCATTATAATGAAAATAGCATACTTTATTCTTCATCATTTTTTTCTTTCAGTGTTAACCTTTGTACTTCATAGCTTTCCATCTGTTACTTATCTTTGTTCTACAGGTTGGAGAAGAAAGAATTCCATACTAATAAGCCCAAATTGAGTAACAAGATAAACTCACTGGCCCTATCCTCATCTTCAACCATGGAAGGAGGACTTTTTCTTGCAGGTTATACCCCTGAGTCTCAGGTAAGCTTGTTGTCAGAGAATTATAAATCTTTATAGGAATATGCTAGTAGAATTGGTGAATCTCTCACAATTCTTGTAATATATTGTTAAATTTAGATTCTGTTTTGTGGATATTTCATGAATTTGTGCATTTCCTTCTTGATGAATGGTTACATCATAACACCACCTTTACCACACTGCTGAGCAAAAGTTGGTACAAATTTTGAGTCACTGCTCACTTCAGGATGAATCCTCTACCAACAGGGAACATTTCTCTGGATTTTGGTTACCCTGTTTGATGCCTCTGCTTTTCTGCAATTAAGTCTGTTTCCAGAAGCCCTCTGAATATTTGCAGCGATGAAAAAACATGCATGAAGCATGTGGAATAATATCTTTTACAGAAATGGAAAAAGAGAGAAAGATCCAACTCAGAAAAGCTCTGGACATTGATACCTACTGAGGTTTCTCCACAAAAAGAGGAAATATTAGATACTACTTTTTCTATTGCAACCTTGTAAAATGCAGGTAGGGATAAGCTGACTTTTCAGTTCATGTTTGCAGTTCCTATAACATACCTTTCATACCTGAGAGAAAAGAAAGAATATTTATTTTAATTTAAACATTTTAGAAACAGTGGCTTTGAAATCATCCATTAACACTGTAAAATTAATGGCCTATGTTGCAGCTCCTGAGCAGAGAAATCCTGTTGACTTGCATGGGAGTTCTCAGATTTCAGCTGGAAAATTTCATTTTTGATTGGTCCTGATGTTTTTCTCCTTGTAAATATTTCATTTTATGTACAAAAACAGTGATGATATTCATTCTTTGTATTGGGTTTGTGTGGCAAGGTTTTGGTAGCGGCAGGAGTTGCAGGGGTGGCTTCTCTGAGAAGCTCCTAGAAGCTTCCCCTGTGCCCAACACAGCCAATGCCAGCGGCTCCAAGATGGACCTGCTGCTGGCCAAGGCCGAGCCCA